>NW_026907195.1:0-76172 GCF_033978795.1 Nerophis ophidion | reverse complement strand
TTGTAAGACTATTATAGTCATATTGAGTAAAAAACTACTTTTTGCATTTGCAAGATTTAAAAAAGCATATGTCTCGAATAAAACTCCCAAAGATGCATTATTTCAGGCATTATTAGCCATTTTTCATGTGTGTTGTAGGAGTTATGTTTAAATAACTGTCATATTGAGTGTTACAGTATACAGTCATATTGAGTAAAACCTCATTTTTGTTTTTGCAAACCATAGAAAAACAACTGTATCTAGTAAAACTCACATGTATTCAATATCACAGGCATTTTTAGACATTTTGCACGTTTGGATTAGGAATTATGTTGGAATACGTTTTTATTGCTTTTTTCGCATTATCTCAGGATTCTAAGTACATTACTGTCAAATTGAGTAAAAATATACTTTTTGTTTTTGCAAACCCTACCAAATGTTTTTTTTCTGGAAAACTCTCAAAGATGCATTTCTTCAGGCATTATTAGACATTTTGCATGTGTATTTTTGGAGTTATGTTTCAAAAACTGACATTTTGAGTTTGACAAACCTGATTTTTGACAAAACCTGATTTTTGTATTTGTGATCCTTTCCAAAATTCCTGATTCCGGTAAGACTCACATAAATTCAATATTACAGGGTTTTAAGACAAATTTCATGTTTGGTTTTGGAGTTATGATTATAAACCTTTCATATTTAGTACTGTTATATTGAATAAAAAAACTAACTTGTGTCTTTGTGAACCTCACAAAAGATGATTTTTCTATTACAACTAACAAAAATACATATCTCTAGGCATTATTAGCCATTTTGCATGTGTTGTTTAGAAGTTATGTTTGAATACATTTGTATTGCTTTTTTCGCATTATCTCAGGATTGTAAGACTATCATAGTCATATTGAGTAAAAACCTACTTTTTGCATTTGCAAGATTTAAAAAAGCATATGTTTCGAGTAAAACTCCCAAATATGCATGATTTCAGGCATTATTAGCCATTTTTCATGTGTGGTGTAGGAGTTATGTTTAAATAACTGTCATATTGAGTGTTACAGTATACAGTCATATTGAGTAAAACCTCATTTTTGTATTTGCAAACCATAGAAAAACAACTGTATCTACTAAAACTCACATGTATTCAATATCACAGTTATTTTTAGACATTTTGCACGTTTGGATTAGGAATTATGTTGGAATACGTTTTTATTGCTTTTTTCGCATTATCTCAGGATTCTAAGTACATTACTGTCAAATTGAGTAAAAATATACTTTTTGTTTTTGCAAACCCTACCAAATGTTTTTTTTCTGGAAAACTCTCAAAGATGCATTTCTTCAGGCATTATTAGACATTTTGCATGTGTATTTTTGGAGTTATGTTTCAAAAACTGACATTTTGAGTTTGACAAACCTGATTTTTGACAAAACCTGATTTTTGTATTTGTGATCCTTTCCAAAATACCTGATTCCGGTAAGACTCACATAAATTCAATATTACAGGGTTTTTAAGACAAATTTCATGTTTGGTTTTGGAGTTATGATGATAAACCTTTCATATTTAGTACTGTTATATTGAATAAAAAAACTAACTTGTGTCTTTGTGAACCTCACAAAAGAGGATTTTTCTATTACAACTAACAAAAATACATATCTCTAGGCATTATTAGCCATTTTACATGTGTTGTTTAGAAGTTATGTTTGAATACATTTTTATTGCTTTTTTCGCATTATCTCAGGATTGTAAGACTATCATAGTCATATTGAGTAAAAACCTACTTTTTGCATTTGCAAGATTTAAAAAAGCATATGTTTCGAGTAAAACTCCCAAATATGCATGATTTCAGGCATTATTAGCCATTTTTCATGTGTGGTGTAGGAGTTATGTCTAAATAACTGTCATATTGAGTGTTACAGTATACAGTCATATTGAGTAAAACCTCATTTTTGTATTTGCAAACCATAGAAAAACAACTGTATCTAGTAAAACTCACATGTATTCAATATCACAGCCATTTTTAGACATTTTGCACGTTTGGATTAGGAATTATGTTGGAATACATTTTTATTGCTTTTTTCGCATTATCTCAGGATTCTAAGTACATTACTGTCAAATTGAGTAAAAATATACTTTTCGTTTTTGCAAACCCTACCAAATGTTTTTTTTCTGGAAAACTCTCAAAGATGCATTTCTTCAGGCATTATTAGACATTTTGCATGTGTATTTTTGGAGTTATGTTTCAAAAACTGACATTTTGAGTTTGACAAACCTGATTTTTGACAAAACCTGATTTTTGTATTTGTGATCCTTTCCAAAATACCTGATTCCGGTAAAAGTCACATAAATTCAATATTACAGGCTTTTCAAGACAAATTTCATGTTTGGTTTTGGAGTTATGATGATAAACCTTTCATATTTAGTACTGTTATATTGAATAAAAAAACTAACTTGTGTCTTTGTGAACCTCACAAAAGATGATTTTTCTAGTACAACTAACAAAAATACATATATCTTGGCATTAGTAGCCATTTTGCATGTGTTGTTTAGAAGTTATGTTTGAATACATTTTTATTGCTTTTTTCGCATTATCTCAGGATTGTAAGACTATTATAGTCATATTGAGTAAAAAACTACTTTTTGCATTTGCAAGATTTAAAAAAGCATATGTCTCGAATAAAACTCCCAAAGATGCATTATTTCAGGCATTATTAGCCATTTTTCATGTGTGGTGTAGGAGTTATGTTTAAATAACTGTCATATTGAGTGTTACAGTATACAGTCATATTGAGTAAAACCTCATTTTTGTATTTGCAAACCATAGAAAAACAACTGTATCTAGTAAAACTCACATGTATTCAATATCACAGGCATTTTTAGACATTTTGCACGTTTGGATTAGGAATTATGTTGGAATACGTTTTTATTGCTTTTTTCGCATTATCTCAGGATTCTAAGTACATTACTGTCAAATTGAGTAAAAATATACTTTTTGTTTTTGCAAACCCTACCAAATGTTTTTTTTCTGGAAAACTCTCAAAGATGCATTTCTTCAGGCATTATTAGACATTTTGCATGTGTATTTTTGGAGTTATGTTTCAAAAACTGACATTTTGAGTTTGACAAACCTGATTTTTGACAAAACCTGATTTTTGTATTTGTGATCCTTTCCAAAATACCTGATTCCGGTAAGACTCACATAAATTCAATATTACAGGGTTTTAAGACAAATTTCATGTTTGGTTTTGGAGTTATGATTATAAAACTTTCATATTTAGTACTGTTATATTGAATAAAAAAACTAACTTGTGTCTTTGTGAACCTCACAAAAGATGATTTTTCTATTACAACTAACAAAAATACATATCTCTAGGCATTATTAGCCATTTTGCATGTGTTGTTTAGAAGTTATGTTTGAATACATTTTTATTGCTTTTTTCGCATTATCTCAGGATTGTAAGACTATCATAGTCATATTGAGTAAAAACCTACTTTTTGCATTTGCAAGATTTAAAAAAGCATATGTTTCGAGTTAAACTCCCAAATATGCATGATTTCAGGCATTATTAGCCATTTTTCATGTGTGGTGTAGGAGTTATGTTTAAATAACTGTCACATTGAGTGTTACAGTATACAGTCATATTGAGTAAAACCTAATTTTTGTATTTGCAAACCATAGAAAAACAACTGTATCTAGTAAAACTCACATGTATTCAATATCACAGGAATTTTTAGACATTTTGCACGTTTGGATTAGGAATTATGTTGGAATACATTTTTATTGCTTTTTTCGCATTATCTCAGGATTCTAAGTACATTACTGTCAAATTGAGTAAAAATATGCTTTTTGTTTTTGCAAACCCTACCAAATGTTTTTTTTCTGGAAAACTCTCAAAGATGCATTTCTTCAGGCATTATTAGACATTTTGCATGTGTATTTTTGGAGTTATGTTTCAAAAACTGACATTTTGAGTTTGACAAACCTGATTTTTGACAAAACCTGATTTTTGTATTTGTGATCCTTTCCAAAATACCTGATTCCGGTAAGACTCACATAAATTCAATATTACAGGGTTTTTAAGACAAATTTCATGTTTGGTTTTGGAGTTATGATGATAAACCTTTCATATTTAGTACTGTTATATTGAATAAAAAAACTAACTTGTGTCTTTGTGAACCTCACAAAAGATGATTTTTCTAGTACAACTAACAAAAATACATATATCTTGGCATTAGTAGCCATTTTCCATGTGTTGTTTAGAAGTTATGTTTGAATACATTTTTATGGCTTTTTTCGCATTATCTCAGGATTGTAAGACTATTATAGTCATATTGAGTAAAAAACTACTTTTTGCATTTGCAAGATTTAAAAACGCATATGTTTCGAATAAAACTCCCAAATATGCATTATTTCAGGCATTATTAGCCATTTTTCATGTGTGGTGTAGGAGTTATGTTTAAATAACTGTCATATTGAGTGTTACAGTATACAGTCATATTGAGTAAAACCTAATTTTTGTATTTGCAAACCATAGAAAAACAACTGTATCTAGTAAAACTCACATGTATTCAATATCACAGGCATTTTTAGACATTTTGCACGTTTGGATTAGGAATTATGTTGGAATACATTTTTATTGTTTTTTTCGCATTATCTCAGGAGTCAGGTACATTACTGTCAAATTGAGTAGAAAAATTACTTTTTGTTTTTGCAAACCCTACCAAATGTTTTTTTTCTGGAAAACTCTCAAAGATGCATTTCTTCAGGCATTATTAGAAATTTTGCATGTGTATTTTTGGAGTTATGTTTCAAAAACTGACATTTTGAGTTTGACAAACCTGATTTTTGACAAAACCTGATTTTTGTATTTGTGATCCTTTCCAAAATACCTGATTCCGGTGAGACTCACATAAATTCAATATTACAGGGTTTTTAAGACAAATTTCATGTTTGGTTTTGGAGTTATGATTATAAACCTTTCATATTTAGTACTGTTATATTGAATAAAAAAACTAACTTGTGTCTTTGTGAACCTCACAAAATATGATTTTTCTATTACAACTAACAAAAATACATATCTCTAGGCATTATTAGCCATTTTGCATGTGTTGTTTAGAAGTTATGTTTGAATACATTTTTATTGCTTTTTTCGCATTATCTCAGGATTGTAAGACTATCATAGTCATATTGAGTAAAAACCTACTTTTTGCATTTGCAAGATTTAAAAAAGCATATGTTTCGAGTAAAACTCCCAAATATGCATGATTTCAGGCATTGTTAGCCATTTTTCATGTGTGGTGTAGGAGTTATGTTTAAATAACTGTCATATTGAGTGTTACAGTATACAGTCATATTGAGTAAAACCTCATTTTTGTATTTGCAAACCATAGAAAAACAACTGTATCTAGTAAAACTCACATGTATTCAATATCACAGGCATTTTTAGACATTTTGCACGTTTGGATTAGGAATTATGTTGGAATACATATTTATTGCTTTTTTCGCATTATCTCAGGATTCTAAGTACATTACTGTCAAACTGAGTAAAAATATACTTTTTGTTTTTGCAAACCCTACCAAATGTTTTTTTTCTGGAAAACTCTCAAAGATAGATTTCTTCAGGCATTATTAGACATTTTGCATGTGTATTTTTGGAGTTATGTTTCAAAAACTGACATTTTGAATTTGACAAACCTGATTTTTGACAAAACCTGATTTTTGTATTTGTGATCCTTTCCCAAATACCTGATTCCGGTAAAAGTCACATAAATTCAATATTACAGGCTTTTCAAGACAAATTTCATGTTTGGTTTTGGAGTTATGATGATAAACCTTTCATATTTGGTACTGTTATATTGAATAAAAAACTAACTTGTGTCTTTGTGAACCTCACAAAAGATGATTTTTCTAGTACAACTAACAAAAATACATATATCTTGGCATTAGTAGCCATTTTGCATGTGTTGTTTAGAAGTTATGTTTGAATACATTTTTATTGCTTTTTTCGCATTATCTCAGGATTGTAAGACTATTATAGTCATATTGAGTAAAAAACTACTTTTTGCATTTGCAAGATTTAAAAAAGCATATGTCTCGAATAAAACTCCCAAAGATGCATTATTTCAGGCATTATTAGCCATTTTTCATGTGTGTTGTAGGAGTTATGTTTAAATAACTGTCATATTGAGTGTTACAGTATACAGTCATATTGAGTAAAACCTCATTTTTGTTTTTGCAAACCATAGAAAAACAACTGTATCTAGTAAAACTCACATGTATTCAATATCACAGGCATTTTTAGACATTTTGCACGTTTGGATTAGGAATTATGTTGGAATACGTTTTTATTGCTTTTTTCGCATTATCTCAGGATTCTAAGTACATTACTGTCAAATTGAGTAAAAATATACTTTTTGTTTTTGCAAACCCTACCAAATGTTTTTTTTCTGGAAAACTCTCAAAGATGCATTTCTTCAGGCATTATTAGACATTTTGCATGTGTATTTTTGGAGTTATGTTTCAAAAACTGACATTTTGAGTTTGACAAACCTGATTTTTGACAAAACCTGATTTTTGTATTTGTGATCCTTTCCAAAATACCTGATTCCGGTAAGACTCACATAAATTCAATATTACAGGGTTTTTAAGACAAATTTCATGTTTGGTTTTGGAGTTATGATGATAAACCTTTCATATTTAGTACTGTTATATTGAATAAAAAAACTAACTTGTGTCTTTGTGAACCTCACAAAAGAGGATTTTTCTATTACAACTAACAAAAATACATATCTCTAGGCATTATTAGCCATTTTACATGTGTTGTTTAGAAGTTATGTTTGAATACATTTTTATTGCTTTTTTCGCATTATCTCAGGATTGTAAGACTATCATAGTCATATTGAGTAAAAACCTACTTTTTGCATTTGCAAGATTTAAAAAAGCATATGTTTCGAGTAAAACTCCCAAATATGCATGATTTCAGGCATTATTAGCCATTTTTCATGTGTGGTGTAGGAGTTATGTTTAAATAACTGTCATATTGAGTGTTACAGTATACAGTCATATTGAGTAAAACCTCATTTTTGTATTTGCAAACCATAGAAAAACAACTGTATCTACTAAAACTCACATGTATTCAATATCACAGTTATTTTTAGACATTTTGCACGTTTGGATTAGGAATTATGTTGGAATACGTTTTTATTGCTTTTTTCGCATTATCTCAGGATTCTAAGTACATTACTGTCAAATTGAGTAAAAATATACTTTTTGTTTTTGCAAACCCTACCAAATGTTTTTTTTCTGGAAAACTCTCAAAGATGCATTTCTTCAGGCATTATTAGAAATTTTGCATGTGTATTTTTGGAGTTATGTTTCAAAAACTGACATTTTGAGTTTGACAAACCTGATTTTTGACAAAACCTGATTTTTGTATTTGTGATCCTTTCCAAAATACCTGATTCCGGTGAGACTCACATAAATTCAATATTACAGGGTTTTTAAGACAAATTTCATGTTTGGTTTTGGAGTTATGATTATAAACCTTTCATATTTAGTACTGTTATATTGAATAAAAAAACTAACTTGTGTCTTTGTGAACCTCACAAAAGATGATTTTTCTATTACAACTAACAAAAATACATATCTCTAGGCATTATTAGCCATTTTGCATGTGTTGTTTAGAAGTTATGTTTGAATACATTTTTATTGCTTTTTTCGCATTATCTCAGGATTGTAAGACTATCATAGTCATATTGAGTAAAAACCTACTTTTTGCATTTGCAAGATTTAAAAAAGCATATGTTTCGAGTAAAACTCCCAAATATGCATGATTTCAGGCATTATTAGCCATTTTTCATGTGTGGTGTAGGAGTTATGTTTAAATAACTGTCATATTGAGTGTTACAGTATACAGTCATATTGAGTAAAACCTCATTTTTGTATTTGCAAACCATAGAAAAACAACTGTATCTAGTAAAACTCACATGTATTCAATATCACAGGCATTTTTAGACATTTTGCACGTTTGGATTAGGAATTATGTTGGAATACATATTTATTGCTTTTTTCGCATTATCTCAGGATTCTAAGTACATTACTGTCAAACTGAGTAAAAATATACTTTTTGTTTTTGCAAACCCTACCAAATGTTTTTTTTCTGGAAAACTCTCAAAGATAGATTTCTTCAGGCATTATTAGACATTTTGCATGTGTATTTTTGGAGTTATGTTTCAAAAACTGACATTTTGAATTTGACAAACCTGATTTTTGACAAAACCTGATTTTTGTATTTGTGATCCTTTCCCAAATACCTGATTCCGGTAAAAGTCACATAAATTCAATATTACAGGCTTTTCAAGACAAATTTCATGTTTGGTTTTGGAGTTATGATGATAAACCTTTCATATTTGGTACTGTTATATTGAATAAAAAACTAACTTGTGTCTTTGTGAACCTCACAAAAGATGATTTTTCTAGTACAACTAACAAAAATACATATATCTTGGCATTAGTAGCCATTTTGCATGTGTTGTTTAGAAGTTATGTTTGAATACATTTTTATTGCTTTTTTCGCATTATCTCAGGATTGTAAGACTATTATAGTCATATTGAGTAAAAAACTACTTTTTGCATTTGCAAGATTTAAAAAAGCATATGTCTCGAATAAAACTCCCAAAGATGCATTATTTCAGACATTATTAGCCATTTTTCATGTGTGTTGTAGGAGTTATGTTTAAATAACTGTCATATTGAGTGTTACAGTATACAGTCATATTGAGTAAAACCTCATTTTTGTTTTTGCAAACCATAGAAAAACAACTGTATCTAGTAAAACTCACATGTATTCAATATCACAGGCATTTTTAGACATTTTGCACGTTTGGATTAGGAATTATGTTGGAATACGTTTTTATTGCTTTTTTCGCATTATCTCAGGATTCTAAGTACATTACTGTCAAATTTAGTAAAAATATACTTTTTGTTTTTGCAAACCCTACCAAATGTTTTTTTTCTGGAAAACTCTCAAAGATGCATTTCTTCAGGCATTATTAGACATTTTGCATGTGTATTTTTGGAGTTATGTTTCAAAAACTGACATTTTGAGTTTGACAAACCTGATTTTTGACAAAACCTGATTTTTGTATTTGTGATCCTTTCCAAAATTCCTGATTCCGGTAAGACTCACATAAATTCAATATTACAGGGTTTTAAGACAAATTTCATGTTTGGTTTTGGAGTTATGATTATAAACCTTTCATATTTAGTACTGTTATATTGAATAAAAAAACTAACTTGTGTCTTTGTGAACCTCACAAAAGATGATTTTTCTATTACAACTAACAAAAATACATATCTCTAGGCATTATTAGCCATTTTGCATGTGTTGTTTAGAAGTTATGTTTGAATACATTTTTATTGCTTTTTTCGCATTATCTCAGGATTGTAAGACTATCATAGTCATATTGAGTAAAAACCTACTTTTTGCATTTGCAAGATTTAAAAAAGCATATGTTTCGAGTAAAACTCCCAAATATGCATGATTTCAGGCATTATTAGCCATTTTTCATGTGTGGTGTAGGAGTTATGTTTAAATAACTGTCATATTGAGTGTTACAGTATACAGTCATATTGAGTAAAACCTCATTTTTGTATTTGCAAACCATAGAAAAACAACTGTATCTACTAAAACTCACATGTATTCAATATCACAGTTATTTTTAGACATTTTGCACGTTTGGATTAGGAATTATGTTGGAATACGTTTTTATTGCTTTTTTCGCATTATCTCAGGATTCTAAGTACATTACTGTCAAATTGAGTAAAAATATACTTTTTGTTTTTGCAAACCCTACCAAATGTTTTTTTTCTGGAAAACTCTCAAAGATGCATTTCTTCAGGCATTATTAGACATTTTGCATGTGTATTTTTGGAGTTATGTTTCAAAAACTGACATTTTGAGTTTGACAAACCTGATTTTTGACAAAACCTGATTTTTGTATTTGTGATCCTTTCCAAAATACCTGATTCCGGTAAGACTCACATAAATTCAATATTACAGGGTTTTTAAGACAAATTTCATGTTTGGTTTTGGAGTTATGATGATAAACCTTTCATATTTAGTACTGTTATATTGAATAAAAAAACTAACTTGTGTCTTTGTGAACCTCACAAAAGAGGATTTTTCTATTACAACTAACAAAAATACATATCTCTAGGCATTATTAGCCATTTTACATGTGTTGTTTAGAAGTTATGTTTGAATACATTTTTATTGCTTTTTTCGCATTATCCCAGGATTGTAAGACTATCATAGTCATATTGAGTAAAAACCTACTTTTTGCATTTGCAAGATTTAAAAAAGCATATGTTTCGAGTAAAACTCCCAAATATGCATGATTTCAGGCATTATTAGCCATTTTTCATGTGTGGTGTAGGAGTTATGTCTAAATAACTGTCATATTGAGTGTTACAGTATACAGTCATATTGAGTAAAACCTCATTTTTGTATTTGCAAACCATAGAAAAACAACTGTATCTAGTAAAACTCACATGTATTCAATATCACAGGCATTTTTAGACATTTTGCACGTTTGGATTAGGAATTATGTTGGAATACATTTTTATTGCTTTTTTCGCATTATCTCAGGATTCTAAGTACATTACTGTCAAATTGAGTAAAAATATACTTTTCGTTTTTGCAAACCCTACCAAATGTTTTTTTTCTGGAAAACTCTCAAAGATGCATTTCTTCAGGCATTATTAGACATTTTGCATGTGTATTTTTGGAGTTATGTTTCAAAAACTGACATTTTGAGTTTGACAAACCTGATTTTTGACAAAACCTGATTTTTGTATTTGTGATCCTTTCCAAAATACCTGATTCCGGTAAAAGTCACATAAATTCAATATTACAGGCTTTTCAAGACAAATTTCATGTTTGGTTTTGGAGTTATGATGATAAACCTTTCATATTTAGTACTGTTATATTGAATAAAAAAACTAACTTGTGTCTTTGTGAACCTCACAAAAGATGATTTTTCTAGTACAACTAACAAAAATACATATATCTTGGCATTAGTAGCCATTTTGCATGTGTTGTTTAGAAGTTATGTTTGAATACATTTTTATTGCTTTTTTCGCATTATCTCAGGATTGTAAGACTATTATAGTCATATTGAGTAAAAAACTACTTTTTGCATTTGCAAGATTTAAAAAAGCATATGTCTCGAATAAAACTCCCAAAGATGCATTATTTCAGGCATTATTAGCCATTTTTCATGTGTGTTGTAGGAGTTATGTTTAAATAACTGTCATATTGAGTGTTACAGTATACAGTCATATTGAGTAAAACCTCATTTTTGTTTTTGCAAACCATAGAAAAACAACTGTATCTAGTAAAACTCACATGTATTCAATATCACAGGCATTTTTAGACATTTTGCACGTTTGGATTAGGAATTATGTTGGAATACGTTTTTATTGCTTTTTTCGCATTATCTCAGGATTCTAAGTACATTACTGTCAAATTGAGTAAAAATATACTTTTTGTTTTTGCAAACCCTACCAAATGTTTTTTTTTCTGGAAAACTCTCAAAGATGCATTTCTTCAGGCATTATTAGACATTTTGCATGTGTATTTTTGGAGTTATGTTTCAAAAACTGACATTTTGAGTTTGACAAACCTGATTTTTGACAAAACCTGATTTTTGTATTTGTGATCCTTTCCAAAATTCCTGATTCCGGTAAGACTCACATAAATTCAATATTACAGGGTTTTAAGACAAATTTCATGTTTGGTTTTGGAGTTATGATTATAAACCTTTCATATTTAGTACTGTTATATTGAATAAAAAAACTAACTTGTGTCTTTGTGAACCTCACAAAAGATGATTTTCCTAGTACAACTAACAAAAATACATATATCTTGGCATTAGTAGCCATTTTCCATGTGCTGTTTAGAAGTTATGTTTGAATACATTTTTATGGCTTTTTTCGCATTATCTCAGGATTGTAAGACTATTATAGTCATATTGAGTAAAAAACTACATTTTGCATTTGCAAGATTTAAAAACGCATATGTTTCGAATAAAACTCCCAAATATGCATTATTTCAGGCATTATTAGCCATTTTTCATGTGTGGTGTAGGAGTTATGTTTAAATAACTGTCATATTGAGTGTTACAGTATACAGTCATATTGAGTAAAACCTAATTTTTGTATTTGCAAACCATAGAAAAACAACTGTATCTAGTAAAACTCACATGTATTCAATATCACAGGCATTTTTAGACATTTTGCACGTTTGGATTAGGAATTATGTTGGAATACATTTTTATTGCTTTTTTCGCATTATCTCAGGATTCTAAGTACATTACTGTCAAATTGAGTAAAAATATACTTTTCGTTTTTGCAAACCCTACCAAATGTTTTTTTTCTGGAAAACTCTCAAAGATGCATTTCTTTAGGCATTATTAGACATTTTGCATGTGTATTTTTGGAGTTATGTTTCAAAAACTGACATTTTGAGTTTGACAAACCTGATTTTTGACAAAACCTGATTTTTGTATTTGTGATCCTTTCCAAAATACCTGATTCCGGTAAAAGTCACATAAATTCAATATTACAGGCTTTTCAAGACAAATTTCATTTTTGGTTTTGGAGTTATGATGATAAACCTTTCATATTTAGTACTGTTATATTGAATAAAAAAACTAACTTGTGTCTTTGTGAACCTCACAAAAGATGATTTTTCTAGTACAACTAACAAAAATACATATATCTTGGCATTAGTAGCCATTTTGCATGTGTTGTTTAGAAGTTATGTTTGAATACATTTTTATTGCTTTTTTCGCATTATCTCAGGATTGTAAGACTATTATAGTCATATTGAGTAAAAAACTACTTTTTGCATTTGCAAGATTTAAAAAATCATATGTCTCGAATAAAACTCCCAAAGATGCATTATTTCAGGCATTATTAGCCATTTTTCATGTGTGGTGTAGGAGTTATGTTTAAATAACTGTCATATTGAGTGTTACAGTATACAGTCATATTGAGTAAAACCTCATTTTTGTATTTGCAAACCATAGAAAAACAACTGTATCTAGTAAAACTCACATGTATTCAATATCACAGGCATTTTTAGACATTTTGCACGTTTGGATTAGGAATTATGTTGGAATACGTTTTTATTGCTTTTTTCGCATTATCTCAGGATTCTAAGTACATTACTGTCAAATTGAGTAAAAATATACTTTTTGTTTTTGCAAACCCTACCAAATGTTTTTTTTCTGGAAAACTCTCAAAGATGCATTTCTTCAGGCATTATTAGACATTTTGCATGTGTATTTTTGGAGTTATGTTTCAAAAACTGACATTTTGAGTTTGACAAACCTGATTTTTGACAAAACCTGATTTTTGTATTTGTGATCCTTTCCAAAATACCTGATTCCGGTAAGACTCACATAAATTCAATATTACAGGGTTTTTAAGACAAATTTCATGTTTGGTTTTGGAGTTATGATGATAAACCTTTCATATTTAGTACTGTTATATTGAATAAAAAAACTAACTTGTGTCTTTGTGAACCTCACAAAAGATGATTTTTCTAGTACAACTAACAAAAATACATATCTCTAGGCATTATTAGCCATTTTGCATGTGTTGTTTAGAAGTTATGTTTGAATACATTTTTATTGCTTTTTTCGCATTATCTCAGGATTGTAAGACTATCATAGTCATATTGAGTAAAAACCTACTTTTTGCATTTGCAAGATTTAAAAAAGCATATGTTTCGAGTTAAACTCCCAAATATGCATGATTTCAGGCATTATTAGCCATTTTTCATGTGTGGTGTAGGAGTTATGTTTAAATAACTGTCACATTGAGTGTTACAGTATACAGTCATATTGAGTAAAACCTAATTTTTGTATTTGCAAACCATAGAAAAACAACTGTATCTAGTAAAACTCACATGTATTCAATATCACAGGAATTTTTAGACATTTTGCACGTTTGGATTAGGAATTATGTTGGAATACATTTTTATTGCTTTTTTCGCATTATCTCAGGATTCTAAGTACATTACTGTCAAATTGAGTAAAAATATGCTTTTTGTTTTTGCAAACCCTACCAAATGTTTTTTTCTGGAAAACTCTCAAAGATGCATTTCTTCAGGCATTATTAGACATTTTGCATGTGTATTTTTGGAGTTATGTTTCAAAAACTGACATTTTGAGTTTGACAAACCTGATTTTTGACAAAACCTGATTTTTGTATTTGTGATCCTTTCCAAAATACCTGATTCCGGTAAGACTCACATAAATTCAATATTACAGGGTTTTTAAGACAAATTTCATGTTTGGTTTTGGAGTTATGATGATAAACCTTTCATATTTAGTACTGTTATATTGAATAAAAAAACTAACTTGTGTCTTTGTGAACCTCACAAAAGATGATTTTTCTAGTACAACTAACAAAAATACATATATCTTGGCATTAGTAGCCATTTTCCATGTGTTGTTTAGAAGTTATGTTTGAATACATTTTTATGGCTTTTTTCGCATTATCTCAGGATTGTAAGACTATTATAGTCATATTGAGTAAAAAACTACTTTTTGCATTTGCAAGATTTAAAAACGCATATGTTTCGAATAAAACTCCCAAATATGCATTATTTCAGGCATTATTAGCCATTTTTCATGTGTGGTGTAGGAGTTATGTTTAAATAACTGTCATATTGAGTGTTACAGTATACAGTCATATTGAGTAAAACCTCATTTTTGTATTTGCAAACCATAGAAAAACAACTGTATCTAGTAAAACTCACATGTATTCAATATCACAGGCATTTTTAGACATTTTGCACGTTTGGATTAGGAATTATGTTGGAATACGTTTTTATTGCTTTTTTCGCATTATCTCAGGATTCTAAGTACATTACTGTCAAATTGAGTAAAAATATACTTTTTGTTTTTGCAAACCCTACCAAATGTTTTTTTTCTGGAAAACTCTCAAAGATGCATTTCTTCAGGCATTATTAGACATTTTGCATGTGTATTTTTGGAGTTATGTTTCAAAAACTGACATTTTGAGTTTGACAAACCTGATTTTTGACAAAACCTGATTTTTGTATTTGTGATCCTTTCCAAAATACCTGATTCCGGTAAGACTCACATAAATTCAATATTACAGGGTTTTAAGACAAATTTCATGTTTGGTTTTGGAGTTATGATTATAAAACTTTCATATTTAGTACTGTTATATTGAATAAAAAAACTAACTTGTGTCTTTGTGAACCTCACAAAAGATGATTTTTCTATTACAACTAACAAAAATACATATCTCTAGGCATTATTAGCCATTTTGCATGTGTTGTTTAGAAGTTATGTTTGAATACATTTTTATTGCTTTTTTCGCATTATCTCAGGATTGTAAGACTATCATAGTCATATTGAGTAAAAACCTACTTTTTGCATTTGCAAGATTTAAAAAAGCATATGTTTCGAGTTAAACTCCCAAATATGCATGATTTCAGGCATTATTAGCCATTTTTCATGTGTGGTGTAGGAGTTATGTTTAAATAACTGTCACATTGAGTGTTACAGTATACAGTCATATTGAGTAAAACCTAATTTTTGTATTTGCAAACCATAGAAAAACAACTGTATCTAGTAAAACTCACATGTATTCAATATCACAGGAATTTTTAGACATTTTGCACGTTTGGATTAGGAATTATGTTGGAATACATTTTTATTGCTTTTTTCGCATTATCTCAGGATTCTAAGTACATTACTGTCAAATTGAGTAAAAATATGCTTTTTGTTTTTGCAAACCCTACCAAATGTTTTTTTTCTGGAAAACTCTCAAAGATGCATTTCTTCAGGCATTATTAGACATTTTGCATGTGTATTTTTGGAGTTATGTTTCAAAAACTGACATTTTGAGTTTGACAAACCTGATTTTTGACAAAACCTGATTTTTGTATTTGTGATCCTTTCCAAAATACCTGATTCCGGTAAGACTCACATAAATTCAATATTACAGGGTTTTTAAGACAAATTTCATGTTTGGTTTTGGAGTTATGATGATAAACCTTTCATATTTAGTACTGTTATATTGAATAAAAAAACTAACTTGTGTCTTTGTGAACCTCACAAAAGATGATTTTTCTAGTACAACTAACAAAAATACATATATCTTGGCATTAGTAGCCATTTTCCATGTGTTGTTTAGAAGTTATGTTTGAATACATTTTTATGGCTTTTTTCGCATTATCTCAGGATTGTAAGACTATTATAGTCATATTGAGTAAAAAACTACTTTTTGCATTTGCAAGATTTAAAAACGCATATGTTTCGAATTAAACTCCCAAATATGCATTATTTCAGGCATTATTAGCCATTTTTCATGTGTGGTGTAGGAGTTATGTTTAAATAACTGTCATATTGAGTGTTACAGTATACAGTCATATTGAGTAAAACCTAATTTTTGTATTTGCAAACCATAGAAAAACAACTGTATCTAGTAAAACTCACATGTATTCAATATCACAGGCATTTTTAGACATTTTGCACGTTTGGATTAGGAATTATGTTGGAATACATTTTTATTGTTTTTTTCGCATTATCTCAGGAGTCAGGTACATTACTGTCAAATTGAGTAGAAAAATTACTTTTTGTTTTTGCAAACCCTACCAAATGTTTTTTTTTCTGGAAAACTCTCAAAGATGCATTTCTTCAGGCATTATTAGACATTTTGCATGTGTATTTTTGGAGTTATGTTTCAAAAACTGACATTTTGAGTTTGACAAACCTGATTTTTGACAAAACCTGATTTTTGTATTTGTGATCCTTTCCAAAATACCTGATTCCGGTAAGACTCACATAAATTCAATATTACAGGGTTTTTAAGACAAATTTCATGTTTGGTTTTGGAGTTATGGTGATAAACCTTTCATATTTAGTACTGTTATATTGAATAAAAAAACTAACTTGTGTCTTTGTGAACCTCACAAAAGATGATTTTTCTATTACAACTAACAAAAATACATATCTCTAGGCATTATTAGCCATTTTACATGTGTTGTTTAGAAGTTATGTTTGAATACATTGTTATTGCTTTTTTCGCATTATCTCAGGATTGTAAGACTATCATAGTCATATTGAGTAAAAACCTACTTTTTGCATTTGCAAGATTTAAAAAAGCATATGTTTCGAGTAAAACTCCCAAATATGCATGATTTCAGGCATTATTAGCCATTTTTCATGTGTGGTGTAGGAGTTATGTTTAAATAACTGTCATATTGAGTGTTACAGTATACAGTCATATTGAGTAAAACCTCATTTTTGTATTTGCAAACCATAGAAAAACAACTGTATCTAGTAAAACTCACATGTATTCAATATCACAGGCATTTTTAGACATTTTGCACGTTTGGATTAGGAATTATGTTGGAATACATTTTTATTGCTTTTTTCGCATTATCTCAGGATTCTAAGTACATTACTGTCAAATTGAGTAAAAATATACTTTTTGTTTTGGCAAACCCTACCAAATGTTTTTTTTTCTGGAAAACTCTCAAAGATGCATTCCTTCAGGCATTATTAGACATTTTGCATGTGTATTTTTGGAGTTATGTTTCAAAAACTGACATTTTGAGTTTGACAAACCTGATTTTTGACAAAACCTGATTTTTGTATTTGTGATCCTTTCCAAAATACCTGATTCCGGTAAGACTCACATAAATTCAATATTACAGGGTTTTTAAGACAAATTTCATGTTTGGTTTTGGAGTTATGGTGATAAACCTTTCATATTTAGTACTGTTATATTGAATAAAAAAACTAACTTGTGTCTTTGTGAACCTCACAAAAGATGATTTTTCTATTACAACTAACAAAAATACATATCTCTAGGCATTATTAGCCATTTTACATGTGTTGTTTAGAAGTTATGTTTGAATACATTGTTATTGCTTTTTTCGCATTATCTCAGGATTGTAAGACTATCATAGTCATATTGAGTAAAAACCTACTTTTTGCATTTGCAAGATTTAAAAAAGCATATGTTTCGAGTAAAACTCCCAAATATGCATGATTTCAGGCATTATTAGCCATTTTTCATGTGTGGTGTAGGAGTTATGTTTAAATAACTGTCATATTGAGTGTTACAGTATACAGTCATATTGAGTAAAACCTCATTTTTGTATTTGCAAACCATAGAAAAACAACTGTATCTAGTAAAACTCACATGTATTCAATATCACAGGCATTTTTAGACATTTTGCACGTTTGGATTAGGAATTATGTTGGAATACATTTTTATTGCTTTTTTCGCATTATCTCAGGATTCTAAGTACATTACTGTCAAATTGAGTAAAAATATACTTTTCGTTTTTGCAAACCCTACCAAATGTTTTTTTTCTGGAAAACTCTCAAAGATGCATTTCTTCAGGCATTATTAGACATTTTGCATGTGTATTTTTGGAGTTATGTTTCAAAAACTGACATTTTGAGTTTGACAAACCTGATTTTTGACAAAACCTGATTTTTGTATTTGTGATCCTTTCCAAAATACCTGATTCCGGTAAAAGTCACATAAATTCAATATTACAGGCTTTTCAAGACAAATTTCATGTTTGGTTTTGGAGTTATGATGATAAACCTTTCATATTTAGTACTGTTATATTGAATAAAAAAACTAACTTGTGTCTTTGTGAACCTCACAAAAGATGATTTTTCTAGTACAACTAACAAAAATACATATATCTTGGCATTAGTAGCCATTTTGCATGTGTTGTTTAGAAGTTATGTTTGAATACATTTTTATTGCTTTTTTCGCATTATCTCAGGATTGTAAGACTATTATAGTCATATTGAGTAAAAAACTACTTTTTGCATTTGCAAGATTTAAAAAAGCATATGTCTCGAATAAAACTCCCAAAGATGCATTATTTCAGGCATTATTAGCCATTTTTCATGTGTGGTGTAGGAGTTATGTTTAAATAACTGTCATATTGAGTGTTACAGTATACAGTCATATTGAGTAAAACCTAATTTTTGTATTTGCAAACCATAGAAAAACAACTGTATCTAGTAAAACTCACATGTATTCAATATCACAGGCATTTTTAGACATTTTGCACGTTTGGATTAGGAATTATGTTGGAATACGTTTTTATTGCTTTTTTCGCATTATCTCAGGATTCTAAGTACATTACTGTCAAATTGAGTAAAATATACTTTTTGTTTTTGCAAACCCTACCAAATGTTTTTTTTCTGGAAAACTCTCAAAGATGCATTTCTTCAGGCATTATTAGACATTTTGCATGTGTATTTTTGGAGTTATGTTTCAAAAACTGACATTTTGAGTTTGACAAACCTGATTTTTGACAAAACCTGATTTTTGTATTTGTGATCCTTTCCAAAATACCTGATTCCGGTAAGACTCACATAAATTCAATATTACAGGGTTTTAAGACAAATTTCATGTTTGGTTTTGGAGTTATGATTATAAAACTTTCATATTTAGTACAGTTATATTGAATAAAAAAACTAACTTGTGTCTTTGTGAACCTCACAAAAGATGATTTTTCTATTACAACTAACAAAAATACATATCTCTAGGCATTATTAGCCATTTTGCATGTGTTGTTTAGAAGTTATGTTTGAATACATTTTTATTGCTTTTTTCGCATTATCTCAGGATTGTAAGACTATCATAGTCATATTGAGTAAAAACCTACTTTTTGCATTTGCAAGATTTAAAAAAGCATATGTTTCGAGTTAAACTCCCAAATATGCATGATTTCAGGCATTATTAGCCATTTTTCATGTGTGGTGTAGGAGTTATGTTTAAATAACTGTCACATTGAGTGTTACAGTATACAGTCATATTGAGTAAAACCTAATTTTTGTATTTGCAAACCATAGAAAAACAACTGTATCTAGTAAAACTCACATGTATTCAATATCACAGGAATTTTTAGACATTTTGCACGTTTGGATTAGGAATTATGTTGGAATACATTTTTATTGCTTTTTTCGCATTATCTCAGGATTCTAAGTACATTACTGTCAAATTGAGTAAAAATATGCTTTTTGTTTTTGCAAACCCTACCAAATGTTTTTTTTCTGGAAAACTCTCAAAGATGCATTTCTTCAGGCATTATTAGACATTTTGCATGTGTATTTTTGGAGTTATGTTTCAAAAACTGACATTTTGAGTTTGACAAACCTGATTTTGACAAAACCTGATTTTTTTATTTGTGATCCTTTCCAAAATACCTGATTCCGGTAAGACTCACATAAATTCAATATTACAGGGTTTTTAAGACAAATTTCATGTTTGGTTTTGGAGTTATGATGATAAACCTTTCATATTTAGTACTGTTATATTGAATAAAAAAACTAACTTGTGTCTTTGTGAACCTCACAAAAGATGATTTTCCTAGTACAACTAACAAAAATACATATATCTTGGCATTAGTAGCCATTTTCCATGTGTTGTTTAGAAGTTATGTTTGAATACATTTTTATGGCTTTTTTCGCATTATCTCAGGATTGTAAGACTATTATAGTCATATTGAGTAAAAAACTACATTTTGCATTTGCAAGATTTAAAAACGCATATGTTTCGAATAAAACTCCCAAATATGCATTATTTCAAGGCATTATTAGCCATTTTTCATGTGTGGTGTAGGAGTTATGTTTAAATAACTGTCATATTGAGTGTTACAGTATACAGTCATATTGAGTAAAACCTAATTTTGTATTTGCAAACCATAGAAAAACAACTGTATCTAGTAAAACTCACATGTATTCAATATCACAGGCATTTTTAGACATTTTGCACGTTTGGATTAGGAATTATGTTGGAATACATTTTTATTGCTTTTTTCGCATTATCTCAGGATTCTAAGTACATTACTGTCAAATTGAGTAAAAATATACTTTTCGTTTTTGCAAACCCTACCAAATGTTTTTTTTCTGGAAAACTCTCAAAGATGCATTTCTTTAGGCATTATTAGACATTTTGCATGTGTATTTTTGGAGTTATGTTTCAAAAACTGACATTTTGAGTTTGACAAACCTGATTTTTGACAAAACCTGATTTTTGTATTTGTGATCCTTTCCAAAATACCTGATTCCGGTAAAAGTCACATAAATTCAATATTACAGGCTTTTCAAGACAAATTTCATTTTGGTTTTGGAGTTATGATGATAAACCTTTCATATTTAGTACTGTTATATTGAATAAAAAAACTAACTTGTGTCTTTGTGAACCTCACAAAAGATGATTTTTCTAGTACAACTAACAAAAATACATATATCTTGGCATTAGTAGCCATTTTGCATGTGTTGTTTAGAAGTTATGTTTGAATACATTTTTATTGCTTTTTTCGCATTATCTCAGGATTGTAAGACTATTATAGTCATATTGAGTAAAAAACTACTTTTTGCATTTGCAAGATTTAAAAAATCATATGTCTCGAATAAAACTCCCAAAGATGCATTATTTCAGGCATTATTAGCCATTTTTCATGTGTGGTGTAGGAGTTATGTTTAAATAACTGTCATATTGAGTGTTACAGTATACAGTCATATTGAGTAAAACCTCATTTTTGTATTTGCAAACCATAGAAAAACAACTGTATCTAGTAAAACTCACATGTATTCAATATCACAGGCATTTTTAGACATTTTGCACGTTTGGATTAGGAATTATGTTGGAATACGTTTTTATTGCTTTTTTCGCATTATCTCAGGATTCTAAGTACATTACTGTCAAATTGAGTAAAAATATACTTTTTGTTTTTGCAAACCCTACCAAATGTTTTTTTTCTGGAAAACTCTCAAAGATGCATTTCTTCAGGCATTATTAGACATTTTGCATGTGTATTTTTGGAGTTATGTTTCAAAAACTGACATTTTGAGTTTGACAAACCTGATTTTTGACAAAACCTGATTTTTGTATTTGTGATCCTTTCCAAAATACCTGATTCCGGTAAGACTCACATAAATTCAATATTACAGGGTTTTTAAGACAAATTTCATGTTTGGTTTTGGAGTTATGATGATAAACCTTTCATATTTAGTACTGTTATATTGAATAAAAAAACTAACTTGTGTCTTTGTGAACCTCACAAAAGATGATTTTTCTAGTACAACTAACAAAAATACATATCTCTAGGCATTATTAGCCATTTTGCATGTGTTGTTTAGAAGTTATGTTTGAATACATTTTTATTGCTTTTTTCGCATTATCTCAGGATTGTAAGACTATCATAGTCATATTGAGTAAAAACCTACTTTTTGCATTTGCAAGATTTAAAAAAGCATATGTTTCGAGTTAAACTCCCAAATATGCATGATTTCAGGCATTATTAGCCATTTTTCATGTGTGGTGTAGGAGTTATGTTTAAATAACTGTCACATTGAGTGTTACAGTATACAGTCATATTGAGTAAAACCTAATTTTTGTATTTGCAAACCATAGAAAAACAACTGTATCTAGTAAAACTCACATGTATTCAATATCACAGGAATTTTTAGACATTTTGCACGTTTGGATTAGGAATTATGTTGGAATACATTTTTATTGCTTTTTTCGCATTATCTCAGGATTCTAAGTACATTACTGTCAAATTGAGTAAAAATATGCTTTTTGTTTTTGCAAACCCTACCAAATGTTTTTTTCTGGAAAACTCTCAAAGATGCATTTCTTCAGGCATTATTAGACATTTTGCATGTGTATTTTTGGAGTTATGTTTCAAAAACTGACATTTTGAGTTTGACAAACCTGATTTTTGACAAAACCTGATTTTTGTATTTGTGATCCTTTCCAAAATACCTGATTCCGGTAAGACTCACATAAATTCAATATTACAGGGTTTTTAAGACAAATTTCATGTTTGGTTTTGGAGTTATGATGATAAACCTTTCATATTTAGTACTGTTATATTGAATAAAAAAACTAACTTGTGTCTTTGTGAACCTCACAAAAGATGATTTTTCTAGTACAACTAACAAAAATACATATATCTTGGCATTAGTAGCCATTTTCCATGTGTTGTTTAGAAGTTATGTTTGAATACATTTTTATGGCTTTTTTCGCATTATCTCAGGATTGTAAGACTATTATAGTCATATTGAGTAAAAAACTACTTTTTGCATTTGCAAGATTTAAAAACGCATATGTTTCGAATAAAACTCCCAAATATGCATTATTTCAGGCATTATTAGCCATTTTTCATGTGTGGTGTAGGAGTTATGTTTAAATAACTGTCATATTGAGTGTTACAGTATACAGTCATATTGAGTAAAACCTAATTTTTGTATTTGCAAACCATAGAAAAACAACTGTATCTAGTAAAACTCACATGTATTCAATATCACAGGCATTTTTAGACATTTTGCACGTTTGGATTAGGAATTATGTTGGAATACATTTTTATTGTTTTTTTCGCATTATCTCAGGAGTCAGGTACATTACTGTCAAATTGAGTAAAAAAATTACTTTTTGTTTTTGCAAACCCTACCAAATGTTTTTTTTTCTGGAAAACTCTCAAAGATGCATTTCTTCAGGCATTATTAGACATTTTGCATGTGTATTTTTGGAGTTATGTTTCAAAAACTGACATTTTGAGTTTGACAAACCTGATTTTTGACAAAACCTGATTTTTGTATTTGTGATCCTTTCCAAAATACCTGATTCCGGTAAGACTCACATAAATTCAATATTACAGGGTTTTTAAGACAAATTTCATGTTTGGTTTTGGAGTTATGGTGATAAACCTTTCATATTTAGTACTGTTATATTGAATAAAAAAACTAACTTGTGTCTTTGTGAACCTCACAAAAGATGATTTTTCTATTACAACTAACAAAAATACATATCTCTAGGCATTATTAGCCATTTTACATGTGTTGTTTAGAAGTTATGTTTGAATACATTGTTATTGCTTTTTTCGCATTATCTCAGGATTGTAAGACTATCATAGTCATATTGAGTAAAAACCTACTTTTTGCATTTGCAAGATTTAAAAAAGCATATGTTTCGAGTAAAACTCCCAAATATGCATGATTTCAGGCATTATTAGCCATTTTTCATGTGTGGTGTAGGAGTTATGTTTAAATAACTGTCATATTGAGTGTTACAGTATACAGTCATATTGAGTAAAACCTCATTTTTGTATTTGCAAACCATAGAAAAACAACTGTATCTAGTAAAACTCACATGTATTCAATATCACAGGCATTTTTAGACATTTTGCACGTTTGGATTAGGAATTATGTTGGAATACATTTTTATTGCTTTTTTCGCATTATCTCAGGATTCTAAGTACATTACTGTCAAATTGAGTAAAAATATACTTTTCGTTTTTGCAAACCCTACCAAATGTTTTTTTTCTGGAAAACTCTCAAAGATGCATTTTTTTCAGGCATTATTAGACATTTTGCATGTGTATTTTTGGAGTTATGTTTCAAAAACTGACATTTTGAGTTTGACAAACCTGATTTTTGACAAAACCTGATTTTTGTATTTGTGATCCTTTCCAAAATACCTGATTCCGGTAAAAGTCACATAAATTCAATATTACAGGCTTTTCAAGACAAATTTCATGTTTGGTTTTGGAGTTATGATGATAAACCTTTCATATTTAGTACTGTTATATTGAATAAAAAAACTAACTTGTGTCTTTGTGAACCTCACAAAAGATGATTTTTCTAGTACAACTAACAAAAATACATATATCTTGGCATTAGTAGCCATTTTGCATGTGTTGTTTAGAAGTTATGTTTGAATACATTTTTATGGCTTTTTTCGCATTATCTCAGGATTGTAAGACTATTATAGTCATATTGAGTAAAAAACTACTTTTTGCATTTGCAAGATTTAAAAAAGCATATGTCTCGAATAAAACTCCCAAAGATGCATTATTTCAGGCATTATTAGCCATTTTTCATGTGTGGTGTAGGAGTTATGTTTAAATAACTGTCACATTGAGTGTTACAGTATACAGTCATATTGAGTAAAACCTAATTTTTGTATTTGCAAACCATAGAAAAACAACTGTATCTAGTAAAACTCACATGTATTCAATATCACAGGAATTTTTAGACATTTTGCACGTTTGGATTAGGAATTATGTTGGAATACATTTTTATTGCTTTTTTCGCATTATCTCAGGATTCTAAGTACATTACTGTCAAATTGAGTAAAAATATGCTTTTTGTTTTTGCAAACCCTACCAAATGTTTTTATTTCTGGAAAACTCTCAAAGATGCATTTCTTCAGGCATTATTAGACATTTTGCATGTGTATTTTTGGAGTTATGTTTCAAAAACTGACATTTTGAGTTTGACAAACCTGATTTTTGACAAAACCTGATTTTTGTATTTGTGATCCTTTCCAAAATACCTGATTCCGGTAAGACTCACATAAATTCAATATTACAGGGTTTTAAGACAAATTTCATGTTTGGTTTTGGAGTTATGATTATAAAACTTTCATATTTAGTACTGTTATATTGAATAAAAAAACTAACTTGTGTCTTTGTGAACCTCACAAAAGATGATTTTTCTATTACAACTAACAAAAATACATATCTCTAGGCATTATTAGCCATTTTGCATGTGTTGTTTAGAAGTTATGTTTGAATACATTTGTATTGCTTTTTTCGCATTATCTCAGGATTGTAAGACTATCATAGTCATATTGAGTAAAAACCTACTTTTTGCATTTGCAAGATTTAAAAAAGCATATGTTTCGAGTTAAACTCCCAAATATGCATGATTTCAGGCATTATTAGCCATTTTTCATGTGTGGTGTAGGAGTTATGTTTAAATAACTGTCATATTGAGTGTTACAGTATACAGTCATATTGAGTAAAACCTCGTTTTTGTATTTGCAAACCATAGAAAAACAACTGTATCTAGTAAAACTCACATGTATTCAATATCACAGGCATTTTTAGACATTTTGCACGTTTGGATTAGGAATTATGTTGGAATACATTTTTATTGCTTTTTTCGCATTATCTCAGGATTCTAAGTACATTACTGTCAAATTGAGTAAAAATATACTTTTTGTTTTTGCAAACCCTACCAAATGTTTTTTTTCTGGAAAACTCTCAAAGATGCATTTCTTCAGGCATTAATAGACATTTTGCATGTGTATTTTTGGAGTTATGTTTCAAAAACTGACATTTTGAGTTTGACAAACCTGATTTTTGACAAAACCTGATTTTTGTATTTGTGATCCTTTCCAAAATACCTGATTCCGGTAAAACTCACATAAATTCAATATTACAGGCTTTTCAAGACAAATTTCATGTTTGGTTTTGGAGTTATGATGATAAACCTTTCATATTTAATACTGTTATATTGAATAAAAAAACTAACTTGTGTCTTTGTGAACCTCACAAAAGATGATTTTTCTAGTACAACTAACAAAAATACATATATCTTGGCATTAGTAGCCATTTTCCATGTGTTGTTTAGAAGTTATGTTTGAATAAAATGTTATGGCTTTTTTCGCATTATCTCAGGATTGTAAGACTATTATAGTCATATTGAGTAAAAAACTACTTTTTGCATTTGCAAGATTTAAAAAAGCATATGTTTCGAATAAACCTCCCAAAGATGCATTATTTCAGGCATTATTAGCCATGTTTCATGTGTGGTGTAGGAGTTATGTTTAAATAACTGTCATATTGAGTGTTACAGTATACAGTCATATTGAGTAAAACCTCATTTTTGTATTTGCAAACCATAGAAAAACAACTGTATCTAGTAAAACTCACATGTATTCAATATCACAGGCATTTTTAGACATTTTGCACGTTTGGATTAGGAATTATGTTGGAATACATTTGTATTGCTTTTTTCGCATTATCTCAGGATTCTAAGTACATTACTGTCAAATTGAGTAAAAATATACTTTTTGTTTTTGCAAACCCTACCAAATGTTTTTTTTTCTGGAAAACTCTCAAAGATGCATTTCTTCAGGCATTATTAGACATTTTGCATGTGTATTTTTGGAGTTATGTTTCAAAAACTGAAATTTTGAGTTTGACAAACCTGATTTTTGACAAAACCTGATTTTTGTATTTGTGATCCTTTCCAAAATACCTGATTCCGGTAAGACTCACATAAATTCAATATTACAGGCTTTTCAAGACAAATTTCATGTTTGGTTTTGGAGTTATGATGATAAACCTTTCATATTTAGTACTGTTATATTGAAAAAAAAAACTAACTTGTGTCTTTGTGAACCTCACAAAAGATGATTTTTCTAGTATAACTAACAAAAATACATATATCTTGGCATTAGTAGCCATTTTCCATGTGTTGTTTAGAAGTTATGTTTGAATACATTTTTATGGCTTTTTTCGCATTATCTCAGGATTGTAAGACAATTATAGTCATATTGAGTAAAAAACTACTTTTTGCATTTGCAAGATTTAAAAAAGCATATGTTTCGAATAAAACTCCCAAAGATGCATTATTTCAGGCATTATTAGCCATGTTTCATGTGTGGTGTAGGAGTTATGTTTAAATAACTGTCATATTGAGTGTTACAGTATACAGTCATATTGAGTAAAACCTCATTTTTGTATTTGCAAACCATAGAAAAACAACTGTATCTAGTAAAACTCACATGTATTCAATATCACAGGCATTTTTAGACATTTTGCACGTTTGGATTAGGAATTATGTTGGAATACATTTGTATTGCTTTTTTCGCATTATCTCAGGATTCTAAGTACATTACTGTCAAATTGAGTAAAAATATACTTTTTGTTTTTGCAAACCCTACCAAATGTTTTTTTTTCTGGAAAACTCTCAAAGATGCGTTTCTTCAGGCATTATTAGACATTTTGCATGTGTATTTTTGGAGTTATGTTTCAAAAACTGAAATTTTGAGTTTGACAAACCTGATTTTTGACAAAACCTGATTTTTGTATTTGTGATCCTTTCCAAAATACCTGATTCCGGTAAGACTCACATAAATTCAATATTACAGGGTTTTTAAGACAAATTTCATGTTTGGTTTTGGAGTTATGATTATAAACCTTTCATATTTAGTACTGTTATATTGAAAAAAAAACTAACTTGTGTCTTTGTGAACCTCACAAAAGATGATTTTTCTATTACAACTAACAAAAATACACATCTCTAGGCATTATTAGCCATTTTGCATGTGTTGTTTAGAAGTTATGTTTGAATACATTTTTATTGCTTTTTTCGCATTATCTCAGGATTGTAAGACTATTATAGTCATATTGAGTAAAAACCTACTTTTTGCATTTGCAAGATTTAAAAAAGCATATGTTTCGAGTAAAACTCCCAAATATGCATGATTTCAGGCATTATTAGCCATTTTTCATGTGTGGTGTAGGAGTTATGTTTAAATAACTGTCATATTGAGTGTTACAGTATACAGTCATATTGAGTAAAACCTCATTTTTGTATTTGCAAACCATAGAAAAACAACTGTATCTAGTAAAACTCACATGTATTCAATATCACAGGCATTTTTAGACATTTTGCACGTTTGGATTAGGAATTATGTTGGAATACATTTTTATTGCTTTTTTCGCATTATCTCAGGATTCTAAGTACATTACTGTCAAATTGAGTAAAAATATACTTTTTGTTTTTGCAAACCCTACCAAATGTTTTTTTTCTGGAAAACTCTCAAAGATGCATTTCTTCAGGCATTATTAGACATTTTGCATGTGTATTTTTGGAGTTATGTTTCAAAAACTGACATTTTGAGTTTGACAAACCTGATTTTTGACAAAACCTGATTTTTGTATTTGTGATCCTTTCCAAAATACCTGATTCCGGTAAAACTCACATAAATTCAATATTACAGGCTTTTCAAGACAAATTTCATTTTTGGTTTTGGAGTTATGATGATAAACCTTTCATATTTAATACTGTTATATTGAATAAAAAAACTAACTTGTGTCTTTGTGAACCTCACAAAAGATGATTTTTCTAGTACAACTAACAAAAATACATATATCTTGGCATTAGTAGCCATTTTCCATGTGTTGTTTAGAAGTTATGTTTGAATAAAATTTTATGGCTTTTTTCGCATTATCTCAGGATTGTAAGACTATTATAGTCATATTGAGTAAAAAACTACTTTTTGCATTTGCAAGATTTAAAAAAGCATATGTTTCGAATAAAACTCCCAAAGATGCATTATTTCAGGCATTATTAGCCATGTTTCATGTGTGGTGTAGGAGTTATGTTTAAATAACTGTCATATTGAGTGTTACAGTATACAGTCATATTGAGTAAAACCTCATTTTTGTATTTGGAAACCATAGAAAAACAACTGTATCTAGTAAAACTCACATGTATTCAATATCACAGGCATTTTTAGACATTTTGCACGTTTGGATTAGGAATTATGTTGGAATACATTTTTATTGTTTTTTTCGCATTATCTCAGGAGTCAGGTACATTACTGTCAAATTGAGTAAAAAAATTACTTTTTGTTTTTGCAAACCCTACCAAATGTTTTTTTTCTGGAAAACTCTCAAAGATGCATTTCTTCAGGCATTATTAGACATTTTGCATGTGTATTTTTGGAGTTATGTTTCAAAAACTGACATTTTGAGTATGACAAACCTGATTTTTGACAAAACCTGATTTTTGTATTTGTGATCCTTTCCAAAATACCTGATTCCGGTAAGACTCACATAAATTCAATATTACAGGGTTTTTAAGACAAATTTCATGTTTGGTTTTGGAGTTATGATTATAAACCTTTCATATTTAGTACTGTTATATTGAATAAAAAAACTAACTTGTGTCTTTGTGAACCTCACAAAAGATGATTTTTCTAGTACAACTAACAAAAATACATATATCTTGGCATTAGTAGCCATTTTCCATGTGTTGTTTAGAAGTTATGTTTGAATACATTTTTATGGCTTTTTTCGCATTATCTCAGGATTGTAAGACTATCATAGTCATATTGAGTAAAAACCTACTTTTTGCATTTGCAAAATTTAAAAAAGCATATGTTTCGAGTAAAACTCCCAAATATGCATGATTTCAGGCATTATTAGCCATTTTTCATGTGTGGTGTAGGAGTTATGTTTAAATAACTGTCATATTGAGTGTTACAGTATACAGTCATATTGAGTAAAACCTCATTTTTGTATTTGCAAACCATAGAAAAACAACTGTATCTAGTAAAACTCACATGTATTCAATATCACAGGCATTTTTAGACATTTTGCACGTTTGGATTAGGAATTATGTTGGAATACATTTTTATTGCTTTTTTCGCATTATCTCAGGATTCTAAGTACATTACTGTCAAATTGAGTAAAAATATACTTTTTGTTTTTGCAAACCCTACCAAATGTTTTTTTTTCTGGAAAACTCTCAAAGATGCATTTCTTCAGGCATTATTAGACATTTTGCATGTGTATTTTTGGAGTTATGTTTCAAAAACTGACATTTTGAGTTTGACAAACCTGATTTTTGACAAAACCTGATTTTTGTATTTGTGATCCTTTCCAAAATACCTGATTCCGGTAAGACTCACATAAATTCAATATTACAGGGTTTTTAAGACAAATTTCATGTTTGGTTTTGGAGTTATGATTATAAACCTTTCATATTTAGTACTGTTATATTGAATAAAAAACTAACTTGTGTCTTTGTGAACCTCACAAAAGATGATTTTTCTATTACAACTAACAAAAATACATATCTCTAGGCATTATTAGCCATTTTGCATGTGTTGTTTAGAAGTTATGCTTGAATACATTTTTATTGCTTTTTTCGCATTATCTCAGGATTGTAAGACTATCATAGTCATATTGAGTAAAAACGTACTTTTTGCATTTGCAAGATTTAAAAAAGCATATGTTTCGAGTAAAACTCCCAAATATGCATGATTTCAGGCATTATTAGCCATTTTTCATGTGGGGTGTAGGAGTTATGTTTAAATAACTGTCATGTTGAGTGTTACAGTATACAGTCATATTGAGTAAAACCTCATTTTTGTATTTGCAAACCATAGAAAAACAACTGTATCTAGTAAAACTCACATGTATTCAATATCACAGGCATTTTTAGACATTTTGCACGTTTGGATTAGGAATTATGTTGGAATACATTTTTATTGCTTTTTTCGCATTATCTCAGGATTCTGAGTACATCACTGTCAAATTGAGTAAAAATATACTTTTTGTTTTTGCAAACCCTACCAAATGTTTTTTTTCTGGAAAACTCTCAAAGATGCATTTCTTCAGGCATTATTAGACATTTTGCATGTGTATTTTTGGAGTTATGTTTCAAAAACTGACATTTTGAGTTTGACAAACCTGATTTTTGACAAAACCTGATTTTTGTATTTGTGATCCTTTCCAAAATACCTGATTCCGGTAAGACTCACATAAATTCAATATTACAGGGTTTTTAAGACAAATTTCATGTTTGGTTTTGGAGTTATGATTATAAACCTTTCATATGTAGTACTGTTATATTGAATAAAAAAACTAACTTGTGTCTTTGTGAACCTCACAAAAGATGATTTTTCTATTACAACTAACAAAAATACATATCTCTAGGCATTATTAGCCATTTTGCATGTGTTGTTTAGAAGTTATGTTTGAATACATTTTTATTGCTTTTTTCGCATTATCTCAGGATTGTAAGACTATCATAGTCATATTGAGTAAAAACCTACTTTTTGCATTTGCAAGATTTAAAAAAGCATATGTTTCGAGTAAAACTCCCAAATATGCATGATTTCAGGCATTATTAGCCATTTTTCATGTGTGGTGTAGGAGTTATGTTTAAATAACTGTCATATTGAGTGTTACAGTATACAGTCATATTGAGTAAAACCTCATTTTTGTATTTGCAAACCATAGAAAAACAACTGTATCTAGTAAAACTCACATGTATTCAATATCACAGGCATTTTTAGACATTTTGCACGTTTGGATTAGGAATTATGTTGGAATACATTTTTATTGCTTTTTTCGCATTATCTCAGGATTCTAAGTACATTACTGTCAAATTGAGTAAAAATATACTTTTTGTTTTTGCAAACCCTACCAAATGTTTTTTTTCTGGAAAACTCTCAAAGATGCATTTCTTCAGGCATTATTAGACATTTTGCATGTGTATTTTTGGAGTTATGTTTCAAAAACTGACATTTTGAGTTTGACAAACCTGATTTTTGACAAAACCTGATTTTTGTATTTGTGATCCTTTCCAAAATACCTGATTCCGGTAAAACTCACATAAATTCAATATTACAGGCTTTTCAAGACAAATTTCATGTTTGGTTTTGGAGTTATGATGATAAACCTTTCATATTTAATACTGTTATATTGAATAAAAAAACTAACTTGTGTCTTTGTGAACCTCACAAAAGATGATTTTTCTAGTACAACTAACAAAAATACATATATCTTGGCATTAGTAGCCATTTTCCATGTGTTGTTTAGAAGTTATGTTTGAATAAAATTTTATGGCTTTTTTCGCATTATCTCAGGATTGTAAGACTATTATAGTCATATTGAGTAAAAAACTACTTTTTGCATTTGCAAGATTTAAAAAAGCATATGTTTCGAATAAACCTCCCAAAGATGCATTATTTCAGGCATTATTAGCCATGTTTCATGTGTGGTGTAGGAGTTATGTTTAAATAACTGTCATATTGAGTGTTACAGTATACAGTCATATTGAGTAAAACCTCATTTTTGTATTTGCAAACCATAGAAAAACAACTGTATCTAGTAAAACTCACATGTATTCAATATCACAGGCATTTTTAGACATTTTGCACGTTTGGATTAGGAATTATGTTGGAATACATTTGTATTGCTTTTTTCGCATTATCTCAGGATTCTAAGTACATTACTGTCAAATTGAGTAAAAATATACTTTTTGTTTTTGCAAACCCTACCAAATGTTTTTTTTTCTGGAAAACTCTCAAAGATGCATTTCTTCAGGCATTATTAGACATTTTGCATGTGTATTTTTGGAGTTATGTTTCAAAAACTGAAATTTTGAGTTTGACAAACCTGATTTTTGACAAAACCTGATTTTTGTATTTGTGATCCTTTCCAAAATACCTGATTCCGGTAAGACTCACATAAATTCAATATTACAGGCTTTTCAAGACAAATTTCATGTTTGGTTTTGGAGTTATGATGATAAACCTTTCATATTTAGTACTGTTATATTGAAAAAAAAAAACTAACTTGTGTCTTTGTGAACCTCACAAAAGATGATTTTTCTAGTATAACTAACAAAAATACATATATCTTGGCATTAGTAGCCATTTTCCATGTGTTGTTTAGAAGTTATGTTTGAATACATTTTTCTGGCTTTTTTCGCATTATCTCAGGATTGTAAGACAATTATAGTCATATTGAGTAAAAAACAACTTTTTGCATTTGCAAGATTTAAAAAAGCATATGTTTCGAATAAAACTCCCAAAGATGCATTATTTCAGGCATTATTAGCCATTTTTCATGTGTGGTGTAGGAGTTATGTTTAAATAACTGTCATATTGAGTGTTACAGTATACAGTCATATTGAGTAAAACCTCATTTTTGTATTTGCAAACCATAGAAAAACAACTGTATCTAGTAAAACTCACATGTATTCAATATCACAGGCATTTTTAGACATTTTGCACGTTTGGATTAGGAATTATGTTGGAATACATTTGTATTGCTTTTTTCGCATTATCTCAGGATTCTAAGTACATTACTGTCAAATTGAGTAAAAATATACTTTTTGTTTTTGCAAACCCTACCAAATGTTTTTTTTTCTGGAAAACTATCAAAGATGCATTTCTTCAGGCATTATTAGACATTTTGCATGTGTATTTTTGGAGTTATGTTTCAAAAACTGACATTTTGAGTTTGACAATCCTGATTTTTGACAAAACCTGATTTTTGTATTTGTGATCCTTTCCAAAATACCTGATTCCGGTAATACTCACATAAATTCAATATTACAGGGTTTTTAAGACAAATTTCATGTTTGGTTTTGGAGTTATGATTATAAACCTTTCATATTTAGTACTGTTATATTGAATAAAAAAACTAACTTGTGTCTTTGTGAACCTCACAAAAGATGATTTTTCTATTACAACTAACAAAAATACATATCTCTAGGCATTATTAGCCATTTTGCATGTGTTGTTTAGAAGTTATGTTTGAATACATTTTTATTGCTTTTTTCGCATTATCTCAAGATTGTAAGACTATCATAGTCATATTGAGTAAAAACCTACTTTTTGCATTTGCAAGATTTAAAAAAGCATATGTTTCGAGTAAAACTCCCAAATATGCATGATTTCAGGCATTATTAGCCATTTTTCATGTGTGGTGTAGGAGTTATGTTTAAATAACTGTCATATTGAGTGTTACAGTATACAGTCATATTGAGTAAAACCTCATTTTTGTATTTGCAAACCATAGAAAAACAACTGTATCTAGTAAAACTCACATGTATTCAATATCACAGGCATTTTTAGACATTTTGCACGTTTGGATTAGGAATTATGTTGGAATACATTTTTATTGCTTTTTTCGCATTATCTCAGGATTCTAAGTACATTACTGTCAAATTGAGTAAAAATATACTTTTTGTTTTTGCAAACCCTACAAATGTTTTTTTTCTGGAAAACTCTCAAAGATGCATTTCTTCAGGCATTATTAGAAATTTTGCATGTGTATTTTTGGAGTTATGTTTCAAAAACTGACATTTTGAGTTTGACAAACCTGATTTTTGACAAAACCTGATTTTTGTTTTTGTGATCCTTTCCAAAATACCTGATTCCGGTAAGACTCACATAAATTCAATATTACAGGGTTTTTAAGACAAATTTCATGTTTGGTTTTGGAGTTATGATTATAAACCTTTCATATTTAGTACTGTTATATTGAATAAAAAAACTAACTTGTGTCTTTGTGAACCTCACAAAAGATGATTTTTCTATTACAACTAACAAAAATACATATCTCTAGGCATTATTAGCTATTTTGCATGTGTTGTTTAGAAGTTATGTTTGAATACATTTGTATTGCTTTTATCGCATTATCTCAGGATTGTAAGACTATCATAGTCATATTGAGTAAAAACCTACTTTTTGCATTTGCAAGATTTAAAAAAGCATATGTTTCGAGTAAAACTCCCAAATATGCATGATTTCAGGCATTATTAGCCATTTTTCATGTGTGGTGTAGGAGTTATGTTTAAATAACTGTCATATTGAGTGTTACAGTATACAGTCATATTGAGTAAAACCTCATTTTTGTATTTGCAAACCATAGAAAAACAACTGTATCTAGTAAAACTCACATGTATTCAATATCACAGGCATTTTTAGACATTTTGCACGTTTGGATTAGGAATTATGTTGGAATACATTTTTATTGTTTTTTTCGCATTATCTCAGGAGTCAGGTACATTACTGTCAAATTGAGTAAAAAAATTACTTTTTGTTTTTGCAAACCCTACCAAATGTTTTTTTTCTGGAAAACTCTCAAAGATGCATTTCTTCAGGCATTATTAGACATTTTGCATGTGTATTTTTGGAGTTATGTTTCAAAAACTGACATTTTGAGTTTGACAAACCTGATTTTGACAAAACCTGATTTTTTTATTTGTGATCCTTTCCAAAATACCTGATTCCGGTAAGACTCACATAAATTCAATATTACAGGGTTTTTAAGACAAATTTCATGTTTGGTTTTGGAGTTAAGATTATAAACCTTTCATATTTAGTACTGTTATATTGAATAAAAAAACTAACTTGTGTCTTTGTGAACCTCACAAAAGATGATTTTTCTATTACAACTAACAAAAATACATATCTCTAGGCATTATTAGCCATTTTGCATGTGTTGTTTAGAAGTTATGTTTGAATACATTTTTATTGCTTTTTTCGCATTATCTCAGGATGGTAAGACTATCATAGTCATATTGAGTAAAAACCTACTTTTTGCTTTTGCAAGATTTAAAAAAGCATATGTTTCGAGTAAAACTCCCAAATATGCATGATTTCAGGCATTATTAGCCATTTTTCATGTGTGGTGTAGGAGTTATATTTAAATAACTGTCATATTGAGTGTTACAGTATACAGTCATATTGAGTAAAACCTCATTTTTGTATTTGCAAACCATAGAAAAACAACTGTATCTAGTAAAACTCACATGTATTCAATATCACAGGCATGTTTAGACATTTTGCACGTTTGGATTAGGAATTATGTTGGAATACATTTTTATTGTTTTTTTCGCATTATCTCAGGAGTCAGGTACATTACTGTCAAATTGAGTAAAAAAAATACTTTTTGTTTTTGCAAACCCTACCAAATGTTTTTTTTCTGGAAAACTCTCAAAGATGCATTTCTTCAGGGATTATCAGACATTTTGCATGTGTATTTTTGGAGTTATGTTTCAAAAACTGACATTTTGAGTTTGACAAACCTGATTTTTGACAAAACCTGATTTTTGTATTTGTGATCCTTTCCAAAATACCTGATTCCTGTAAGACTCACATAAATTCAATATTACAGGGGTTTTAAGACAAATTTCATGTTTGGTTTTGGAGTTATGATTATAAACCTTTCATATTTAGTACTGTTATATTGAAAAAAAAACTAACTTGTGTCTTTGTGAACCTCACAAAAGATGATTTTTCTAGTACAACTAACAAAAATACGTATATCTTGGCATTAGTAGCCATTTTCCATGTGTTGTTTAGAAGTTATGTTTGAATAAATTTTTCTGGCTTTTTTCGCATTATCTCAGGATTGTAAGACTATTAAAGTCATATTGAGTAAAAAACTACTTTTTGCATTTACAAGATTTAAAAAAGCATATGTTTCGAATAAAACTCCCAAAGATGCATTATTTCAGGCATTATTAGCCATTTTTCATGTGTGGTGTAGGAGTTATGTTTAAATAACTGTCATATTGAGTGTTACAGTATACAGTCATATTGAGTAAAACCTCATTTTTGTATTTGCAAACCATAGAAAAACAACTGTATCTAGTAAAACTCACATGTATTCAATATCACAGGCATTTTTAGACATTTTGCACGTTTGGATTAGGAATTATGTTGGAATACATTTTTATTGCTTTTTTCGCATTATCTCAGGATTCTGAGTACATCACTGTCAAATTGAGTAAAAATATACTTTTTGTTTTTGCAAACCCTACCAAATGTTTTTTTTCTGGAAAACTCTCAAAGATGCATTTCTTCAGGCATTATTAGACATTTTGCATGTGTATTTTTGGAGTTATGTTTCAAAAACTGACATTTTGAGTTTGACAAACCTGATTTTTGACAAAACCTGATTTTTGTATTTGTGATCCTTTCCAAAATACCTGATTCCGGTAAAACTCACATAAATTCAATATTACAGGCTTTTCAAGACACATTTCATGTTTGGTTTTGGAGTTATGATGATAAACCTTTCATATTTAGTACTGTTATATTGAATAAAAAAACTAACTTGTGTCTTTGTGAACCTCACAAAAGATGATTTTTCTAGTACAACTAACAAAAATACATACCTCTAGGCATTATTAGCCATTTTGCATGTGTTGTTTAGAAGTTATGTTTGAATATATTTTTATTGCTTATTTCGAATTATCTCAGGATTGTAAGACTATCATAGTCATATTGAGTAAAAACCTACTTTTTGCATTTGCAAGATTTAAAAAAGCATATGTTTCGAGTAAAACTCCCAAATATGCATGATTTCAGGCATTATTAGCCATTTTTCATGTGTGGTGTAGGAGTTATGTTTAAATAACTGTCATATTGAGTGTTACAGTATACAGTCATATTGAGTAAAACCTCATTTTTGTATTTGCAAACCATAGAAAAACAACTGTATCTAGTAAAACTCACATGTATTCAATATCACAGGCATTTTTAGACATTTTGCACGTTTGGATTAGGAATTATGTTGGAATACATTTTTATTGCTTTTTTTCGCATTATCTCAGGATTCTAAGTACATTACTGTCAAATTGAGTAAAAATATACTTTTTGTTTTTGCAAACCCTACCAAATGTTTTTTTTTCTGGAAAACTATCAAAGATGCATTTCTTCAGGCATTATTAGACATTTTGCATGTGTATTTTTGGAGTTATGTTTCAAAAACTGACATTTTGAGTTTGACAAACCTGATTTTTGACAAAACCTGATTTTTGTATTTGTGATCCTTTCCAAAATACCTGATTCCGGTAAAACTCACATAAATTCAATATTACAGGCTTTTCAAGACAAATTTCATGTTTGGTTTTGGAGTTATGATGATAAACCTTTCATATTTAGTACTGTTATATTGAATAAAAAAACTAACTTGTGTCTTTGTGAACCTCACAAAAGATGATTTTTCTAGTACAACTAACAAAAATACATATATCTTGGCATTAGTAGCCATTTTCCATGTGTTGTTTAGAAGTTATGTTTGAATACATTTTTCTGGCTTTTTTCGCATTATCTCAGGATTGTAAGACTATTATAGTCATATTGAGTAAAAAACTACTTTTTGCATTTGCAAGATTTAAAAAAGCATATGTTTCGAATAAAACTCCCAAAGATGCATTATTTCAGGCATTATTAGCCATGTTTCATGTGTGGTGTAGGAGTTATGTTTAAATAACTGTCATATTGAGTGTTACAGTATACAGTCATATTGAGTAAAACCTCATTTTTGTATTTGCAAACCATAGAAAAACAACTGTATCTAGTAAAACTCACATGTATTAAATATCACAGGCATTTTTAGACATTTTGCACGTTTGGATTAGGAATTATGTTGGAATACGTTTTTATTGCTTTTTTCGCATTATCTCAGGATTCTAAGTACATTACTGTCAAATTGAGTAAAAATATACTTTTTGTTTTTGCAAACCCTACCAAATGTTTTTTTTCTGGAAAACTCTCAAAGATGCATTTCTTCAGGCATTATTAGACATTTTGTATGTGTATTTTTGGAGTTATGTTTCAAAAACTGACATTTTGAGTTTGACAAACCTGATTTTTGACAAAACCTGATTTTTGTATTTGTGATCCTTTCCAAAATACCTGATTCCGGTAAGACTCACATAAATTCAATATTACAGGGTTTTTAAGACAAATTTCATGTTTGGTTTTGGAGATATGATTATAAACCTTTCATATTTAGTACTGTTATATTGAATAAAAAAACTAACTTGTGTCTTTGTGAACCTCACAAAAGATGATTTTTCTATTACAACTAACAAAAATACACATCTCTAGGCATTATTAGCCATTTTGCATGTGTTGTTTAGAAGTTATGTTTGAATACATTTTTATTGCTTTTTTCGCATTATCTCAGGATTGTAAGACTATCATAGTCATATTGAGTGAAAACCTACTTTTTGCATTTGCAAGATTTAAAAAAGCATATGTTTCGAGTAAAACTCCCAAATATGCATGATTTCAGGCATTATTAGCCATTATTCATGAGTGGTGTAGGAGTTATATTTAAATAACTGTCATATTGAGTGTTACATTATACAGTCATATTGAGTAAAACCTCATTTTTGTATTTGCAAACCATAGAAAAACAACTGTATCTAGTAAAACTCACATGTATTCAATATCACAGGCATGTTTAGACATTTTGCACGTTTGGATTAGGAATTATGTTGGAATACATTTTTATTGTTTTTTTCGCATTATCTCAGGAGTCAGGTACATTACTGTCAAATTGAGTAAAAAAATTACTTTTTGTTTTTGCAAACCCTACCAAATGTTTTTTTTCTGGAAAACTCTCAAAGATGCATTTCTTCAGGGATTATTAGACATTTTGCATGTGTATTTTTGGAGTTATGTTTCAAAAACTGACATTTTGAGTTTGACAAACCTGATTTTTGACAAAACCTGATTTTTGTATTTGTGATCCTTTCCAAAATACCTGATTCCGGTAAGACTCACATAAATTCAATATTACAGGGGTTTTAAGACAAATTTCATGTTTGGTTTTGGAGTTATGATTATAAACCTTTCATATTTAGTACTGTTATATTGAAAAAAAAAAACTAACTTGTGTCTTTGTGAACCTCACAAAAGATGATTTTTCTAGTATAACTAACAAAAATACATATATCTTGGCATTAGTAGCCATTTTCCATGTGTTGTTTAGAAGTTATGTTTGAATACATTTTTATGGCTTTTTTCGCATTATCTCAGGATTGTAAGACAATTATAGTCATATTGAGTAAAAAACTACTTTTTGCATTTGCAAGATTTAAAAAAGCATATGTTTCGAATAAAACTCCCAAAGATGCATTATTTCAGGCATTATTAGCCATGTTTCATGTGTGGTGTAGGAGTTATGTTTAAATAACTGTCATATTGAGTGTTACAGTATACAGTCATATTGAGTAAAACCTCATTTTTGTATTTGCAAACCATAGAAAAACAACTGTATCTATTAAAACTCACATGTATTAAATATCACAGGCATTTTTAGACATTTTGCACGTTTGGATTAGGAATTATGTTGGAATACGTTTTTATTTCTTTTTTCGCATTATCTCAGGATTCTAAGTACATTACTGTCAAATTGAGTAAAAATATACTTTTTGTTTTTGCAAACCCTACCAAATGTTTTTTTCTGGAAAACTCTCAAAGATGCATTTCTTCAGGTATTATTAGAAATTTTGCATGTGTATTTTTGGAGTTATGTTTCAAAAACTGACATTTTGAGTTTGACAATCCTGATTTTTGACAAAACCTGATTTTTGTATTTGTGATCCTTTCCAAAATACCTGATTCCGGTAAGACTCACATAAATTCAATATTACAGGGTTTTTAAGACAAATTTCATGTTTGGTTTTGGAGTTATGATTATAAACCTTTCATATTTAGTACTGTTATATTGAATAAAAAAACTAACTTGTGTCTTTGTGAACCTCACAAAAGATGATTTTTCTATTACAACTAACAAAAATACACATCTCTAGGCATTATTAGCCATTTTGCATGTGTTGTTTAGAAGTTATGTTTGAATACATTTTTATTGCTTTTTTCGCATTATCTCAGGATTGTAAGACTATCATAGTCATATTGAGTAAAAACCTACTTTTTGCATTTGCAAGATTTAAAAAAGCATATGTTTCGAGTAAAACTCCCAAATATGCATGATTTCAGGCATTATTAGCCATTTTTCATGTGTGGTGTAGGAGTTATGTTTAAATAACTGTCATATTGAGTGTTACAGTATACAGTCATATTGAGTAAAACCTCATTTTTGTATTTGCAAACCATAGAAAAACAACTGTATCTAGTAAAACTCAAATGTATTCAATATCACAGGCATTTTTAGACATTTTGCACGTTTGGATTAGGAATTATGTTGGAATACATTTTTATTGCTTTTTTCGCATTATCTCAGGATTCTAAGTACATTACTGTCAAATTGAGTAAAAATATACTTTTTGTTTTTGCAAACCCTACCAAATGTTTTTTTTCTGGAAAACTCTCAAAGATGCATTTCTTCAGGCATTATTAGACATTTTGCATGTGTATTTTTGGAGTTATGTTTCAAAAACTGACATTTTGAGTTTGACAAACCTGATTTTTGACAAAACCTGATTTTTGTATTTGTGATCCTTTCCAAAATACCTGATTCCGGTAAAACTCACATAAATTCAATATTACAGGCTTTTCAAGACAAATTTCATTTTTGGTTTTGGAGTTATGATGATAAACCTTTCATATTTAATACTGTTATATTGAATAAAAAAACTAACTTGTGTCTTTGTGAACCTCACAAAAGATGATTTTTCTAGTACAACTAACAAAAATACATATATCTTGGCATTAGTAGCCATTTTCCATGTGTTGTTTAGAAGTTATGTTTGAATACATTTTTATGGCTTTTTTCGCATTATCTCAGGATTGTAAGACAATTATAGTCATATTGAGTAAAAAACTACTTTTTGCATTTGCAAGATTTAAAAAAGCATATGTTTCGAATAAAACTCCCAAAGATGCATTATTTCAGGCATTATTAGCCATGTTTCATGTGTGGTGTAGGAGTTATGTTTAAATAACTGTCATATTGAGTGTTACAGTATACAGTCATATTGAGTAAAACCTCATTTTTGTATTTGCAAACCATAGAAAAACAACTGTATCTATTAAAACTCACATGTATTAAATATCACAGGCATTTTTAGACATTTTGCACGTTTGGATTAGGAATTATGTTGGAATACGTTTTTATTTCTTTTTTCGCATTATCTCAGGATTCTAAGTACATTACTGTCAAATTGAGTAAAAATATACTTTTTGTTTTTGCAAACCCTACCAAATGTTTTTTTCTGGAAAACTCTCAAAGATGCATTTCTTCAGGTATTATTAGAAATTTTGCATGTGTATTTTTGGAGTTATGTTTCAAAAACTGACATTTTGAGTTTGACAATCCTGATTTTTGACAAAACCTGATTTTTGTATTTGTGATCCTTTCCAAAATACCTGATTCCGGTAAGACTCACATAAATTCAATATTACAGGGTTTTTAAGACAAATTTCATGTTTGGTTTTGGAGTTATGATTATAAACCTTTCATATTTAGTACTGTTATATTGAATAAAAAAACTAACTTGTGTCTTTGTGAACCTCACAAAAGATGATTTTTCTATTACAACTAACAAAAATACACATCTCTAGGCATTATTAGCCATTTTGCATGTGTTGTTTAGAAGTTATGTTTGAATACATTTTTATTGCTTTTTTCGCATTATCTCAGGATTGTAAGACTATCATAGTCATATTGAGTAAAAACCTACTTTTTGCATTTGCAAGATTTAAAAAAGCATATGTTTCGAGTAAAACTCCCAAATATGCATGATTTCAGGCATTATTAGCCATTTTTCATGTGTGGTGTAGGAGTTATGTTTAAATAACTGTCATATTGAGTGTTACAGTATACAGTCATATTGAGTAAAACCTCATTTTTGTATTTGCAAACCATAGAAAAACAACTGTATCTAGTAAAACTCAAATGTATTCAATATCACAGGCATTTTTAGACATTTTGCACGTTTGGATTAGGAATTATGTTGGAATACATTTTTATTGCTTTTTTCGCATTATCTCAGGATTCTAAGTACATTACTGTCAAATTGAGTAAAAATATACTTTTTGTTTTTGCAAACCCTACCAAATGTTTTTTTTCTGGAAAACTCTCAAAGATGCATTTCTTCAGGCATTATTAGACATTTTGCATGTGTATTTTTGGAGTTATGTTTCAAAAACTGACATTTTGAGTTTGACAAACCTGATTTTTGACAAAACCTGATTTTTGTATTTGTGATCCTTTCCAAAATACCTGATTCCGGTAAAACTCACATAAATTCAATATTACAGGCTTTTCAAGACAAATTTCATTTTTGGTTTTGGAGTTATGATGATAAACCTTTCATATTTAATACTGTTATATTGAATAAAAAAACTAACTTGTGTCTTTGTGAACCTCACAAAAGATGATTTTTCTAGTACAACTAACAAAAATACATATATCTTGGCATTAGTAGCCATTTTCCATGTGTTGTTTAGAAGTTATGTTTGAATAAAATTTTATGGCTTTTTTCGCATTATCTCAGGATTGTAAGACTATTATAGTCATATTGAGTAAAAAACTACTTTTTGCATTTGCAAGATTTAAAAAAGCATATGTTTCGAATAAAACTCCCAAAGATGCATTATTTCAGGCATTATTAGCCATGTTTCATGTGTGGTGTAGGAGTTATGTTTAAATAACTGTCATATTGAGTGTTACAGTATACAGTCATATTGAGTAAAACCTCATTTTTGTATTTGGAAACCATAGAAAAACAACTGTATCTAGTAAAACTCACATGTATTCAATTTCACAGGCATTTTTAGACATTTTGCACGTTTGGATTAGGAATTATGTTGGAATACATTTTTATTGTTTTTTTCGCATTATCTCAGGAGTCAGGTACATTACTGTCAAATTGAGTAAAAAAATTACTTTTTGTTTTTGCAAACCCTACCAAATGTTTTTTTTCTGGAAAACTCTCAAAGATGCATTTCTTCAGGCATTATTAGACATTTTGCATGTGTATTTTTGGAGTTATGTTTCAAAAACTGACATTTTGAGTTTGACAAACCTGATTTTTGACAAAACCTGATTTTTGTATTTGTGATCCTTTCCAAAATACCTGATTCCGGTAAGACTCACATAAATTCAATATTACAGGGTTTTTAAGACAAATTTCATGTTTGGTTTTGGAGTTATGATTATAAACCTTTCATATTTAGTACTGTTATATTGAATAAAAAAACTAACTTGTGTCTTTGTGAACCATACAAAAGATGATTTTTCTATTACAACTAACAAAAATACATATCTCTAGGCATTATTAGCCATTTTGCATGTGTTGTTTAGAAGTTATGTTTGAATACATTTTTATTGCTTTTTTCGCATTATCTCAAGATTGTAAGACTATCATAGTCATATTGAGTAAAAACCTACTTTTTGCATTTGCAAGATTTAAAAAAGCATATGTCTGGGGATAGGTTGATTGGCAACACTAAATTGGCCCTAGTGTGTGAATGTGAGTGTGAATGTTGTCTGTCTATCTGTGTTGGCCCTGCGATGAGGTGGCGACTTGTCCAGGGTGTACCCTGCCTTCCGCCCGATTGTAGCTGAGATAGGCGCCAGCGCCCCCCGCGACCCCGAAAGGGAATAAGCGGTAGAAAATGGATGGATGGATGTTTCGAGTAAAACTCCCAAATATGCATGATTTCAGGCATTATTAGCCATTTTTCATGTGTGGTGTAGGAGTTATATTTAAATAACTGTCATATTGAGTGTTACAGTATACAGTCATATTGAGTAAAACCTAATTTTTGTATTTGCAAACCATAGAAAAACAACTGTATCTAGTAAAACTCACATGTATTCAATATCACAGGCATGTTTAGACATTTTGCACGTTTGGATTAGGAATTATGTTGGAATACATTTTTATTGTTTTTTTCGCATTATCTCAGGAGTCAGGTACATTACTGTCAAATTGAGTAAAAAAATTACTTTTTGTTTTTGCAAACCCTACCAAATGTTTTTTTTTCTGGAAAACTCTCAAAGATGCATTTCTTCAGGGATTATCAGACATTTTGCATGTGTATTTTTGGAGTTATGTTTCAAAAACTGACATTTTGAGTTTGACAAACCTGATTTTTGACAAAACCTGATTTTTGTATTTGTGATCCTTTCCAAAATACCTGATTCCTGTAAGACTCACATAAATTCAATATTACAGGGGTTTTAAGACAAATTTCATGTTTGGTTTTGGAGTTATGATTATAAACCTTTCATATTTAGTACTGTTATATTGAAAAAAAAACTAACTTGTGTCTTTGTGAACCTCACAAAAGATGATTTTTCTAGTACAACTAACAAAAATACGTATATCTTGGCATTAGTAGCCATTTTCCATGTGTTGTTTAGAAGTTATGTTTGAATAAATTTTTCTGGCTTTTTTCGCATTATCTCAGGATTGTAAGACTATTATAGTCATATTGAGTAAAAAACTACTTTTTGCATTTACAAGATTTAAAAAAGCATATGTTTCGAATAAAACTCCCAAAGATGCATTATTTCAGGCATTATTAGCCATTTTTCATGTGTGGTGTAGGAGTTATGTTTAAATAACTGTCATATTGAGTGTTACAGTATACAGTCATATTGAGTAAAACCTCATTTTTGTATTTGCAAACCATAGAAAAACAACTGTATCTAGTAAAACTCACATGTATTCAATATCACAGGCATTTTTAGACATTTTGCACGTTTGGATTAGGAATTATGTTGGAATACATTTTTATTGCTTTTTTCGCATTATCTCAGGATTCTGAGTACATCACTGTCAAATTGAGTAAAAATATACTTTTTGTTTTTGCAAACCCTACCAAATGTTTTTTTTCTGGAAAACTCTCAAAGATGCATTTCTTCAGGGATTATTAGACATTTTGCATGTGTATTTTTGGAGTTATGTTTCAAAAACTGACATTTTGAGTTTGACAAACCTGATTTTTGACAAAACCTGATTTTTGTATTTGTGATCCTTTCCAAAATACCTGATTCCGGTAAGACTCACATAAATTCAATATTACAGGGGTTTTAAGACAAATTTCATGTTTGGTTTTGGAGTTATGATTATAAACCTTTCATATTTAGTACTGTTATATTGAAAAAAAAAACTAACTTGTGTCTTTGTGAACCTCACAAAAGATGATTTTTCTAGTATAACTAACAAAAATACATATATCTTGGCATTAGTAGCCATTTTCCATGTGTTGTTTAGAAGTTATGTTTGAATACATTTTTATGGCTTTTTTCGCATTATCTCAGGATTGTAAGACAATTATAGTCATATTGAGTAAAAAACTACTTTTTGCATTTGCAAGATTTAAAAAAGCATATGTTTCGAATAAAACTCCCAAAGATGCATTATTTCAGGCATTATTAGCCATGTTTCATGTGTGGTGTAGGAGTTATGTTTAAATAACTGTCATATTGAGTGTTACAGTATACAGTCATATTGAGTAAAACCTCATTTTTGTATTTGCAAACCATAGAAAAACAACTGTATCTATTAAAACTCACATGTATTAAATATCACAGGCATTTTTAGACATTTTGCACGTTTGGATTAGGAATTATGTTGGAATACGTTTTTGTTGCTTTTTTCGCATTATCTCAGGATTCTAAGTACATTACTGTCAAATTGAGTAAAAATATACTTTTTGTTTTTGCAAACCCTACCAAATGTTTTTTTCTGGAAAACTCTCAAAGATGCATTTCTTCAGGTATTATTAGAAATTTTGCATGTGTATTTTTGGAGTTATGTTTCAAAAACTGACATTTTGAGTTTGACAATCCTGATTTTTGACAAAACCTGATTTTTGTATTTGTGATCCTTTCCAAAATACCTGATTCCGGTAAGACTCACATAAATTCAATATTACAGGGTTTTTAAGACAAATTTCATGTTTGGTTTTGGAGTTATGATTATAAACCTTTCATATTTAGTACTGTTATATTGAATAAAAAAACTAACTTGTGTCTTTGTGAACCTCACAAAAGATGATTTTTCTATTACAACTAACAAAAATACACATCTCTAGGCATTATTAGCCATTTTGCATGTGTTGTTTAGAAGTTATGTTTGAATACATTTTTATTGCTTTTTTCGCATTATCTCAGGATTGTAAGACTATCATAGTCATATTGAGTAAAAACCTACTTTTTGCATTTGCAAGATTTAAAAAAGCATATGTTTCGAGTAAAACTCCCAAATATGCATGATTTCAGGCATTATTAGCCATTTTTCATGTGTGGTGTAGGAGTTATGTTTAAATAACTGTCATATTGAGTGTTACAGTATACAGTCATATTGAGTAAAACCTCATTTTTGTATTTGCAAACCATAGAAAAACAACTGTATCTAGTAAAACTCAAATGTATTCAATATCACAGGCATTTTTAGACATTTTGCACGTTTGGATTAGGAATTATGTTGGAATACATTTTTATTGCTTTTTTCGCATTATCTCAGGATTCTAAGTACATTACTGTCAAATTGAGTAAAAATATACTTTTTGTTTTTGCAAACCCTACCAAATGTTTTTTTTCTGGAAAACTCTCAAAGATGCATTTCTTCAGGCATTATTAGACATTTTGCATGTGTATTTTTGGAGTTATGTTTCAAAAACTGACATTTTGAGTTTGACAAACCTGATTTTTGACAAAACCTGATTTTTGTATTTGTGATCCTTTCCAAAATACCTGATTCCGGTAAAACTCACATAAATTCAATATTACAGGCTTTTCAAGACAAATTTCATTTTTGGTTTTGGAGTTATGATGATAAACCTTTCATATTTAATACTGTTATATTGAATAAAAAAACTAACTTGTGTCTTTGTGAACCTCACAAAAGATGATTTTTCTAGTACAACTAACAAAAATACATATATCTTGGCATTAGTAGCCATTTTCCATGTGTTGTTTAGAAGTTATGTTTGAATAAAATTTTATGGCTTTTTTCGCATTATCTCAGGATTGTAAGACTATTATAGTCATATTGAGTAAAAAACTACTTTTTGCATTTGCAAGATTTAAAAAAGCATATGTTTCGAATAAAACTCCCAAAGATGCATTATTTCAGGCATTATTAGCCATGTTTCATGTGTGGTGTAGGAGTTATGTTTAAATAACTGTCATATTGAGTGTTACAGTATACAGTCATATTGAGTAAAACCTCATTTTTGTATTTGGAAACCATAGAAAAACAACTGTATCTAGTAAAACTCACATGTATTCAATTTCACAGGCATTTTTAGACATTTTGCACGTTTGGATTAGGAATTATGTTGGAATACATTTTTATTGTTTTTTTCGCATTATCTCAGGAGTCAGGTACATTACTGTCAAATTGAGTAAAAAAATTACTTTTTGTTTTTGCAAACCCTACCAAATGTTTTTTTTCTGGAAAACTCTCAAAGATGCATTTCTTCAGGCATTATTAGACATTTTGCATGTGTATTTTTGGAGTTATGTTTCAAAAACTGACATTTTGAGTTTGACAAACCTGATTTTTGACAAAACCTGATTTTTGTATTTGTGATCCTTTCCAAAATACCTGATTCCGGTAAGACTCACATAAATTCAATATTACAGGGTTTTTAAGACAAATTTCATGTTTGGTTTTGGAGTTATGATTATAAACCTTTCATATTTAGTACTGTTATATTGAATAAAAAAACTAACTTGTGTCTTTGTGAACCATACAAAAGATGATTTTTCTATTACAACTAACAAAAATACATATCTCTAGGCATTATTAGCCATTTTGCATGTGTTGTTTAGAAGTTATGTTTGAATACATTTTTATTGCTTTTTTCGCATTATCTCAAGATTGTAAGACTATCATAGTCATATTGAGTAAAAACCTACTTTTTGCATTTGCAAGATTTAAAAAAGCATATGTTTCGAGTAAAACTCCCAAATATGCATGATTTCAGGCATTATTAGCCATTTTTCATGTGTGGTGTAGGAGTTATATTTAAATAACTGTCATATTGAGTGTTACAGTATACAGTCATATTGAGTAAAACCTAATTTTTGTATTTGCAAACCATAGAAAAACAACTGTATCTAGTAAAACTCACATGTATTCAATATCACAGGCATGTTTAGACATTTTGCACGTTTGGATTAGGAATTATGTTGGAATACATTTTTATTGTTTTTTTCGCATTATCTCAGGAGTCAGGTACATTACTGTCAAATTGAGTAAAAAAATTACTTTTTGTTTTTGCAAACCCTACCAAATGTTTTTTTTTCTGGAAAACTCTCAAAGATGCATTTCTTCAGGGATTATCAGACATTTTGCATGTGTATTTTTGGAGTTATGTTTCAAAAACTGACATTTTGAGTTTGACAAACCTGATTTTTGACAAAACCTGATTTTTGTATTTGTGATCCTTTCCAAAATACCTGATTCCTGTAAGACTCACATAAATTCAATATTACAGGGGTTTTAAGACAAATTTCATGTTTGGTTTTGGAGTTATGATTATAAACCTTTCATATTTAGTACTGTTATATTGAAAAAAAAACTAACTTGTGTCTTTGTGAACCTCACAAAAGATGATTTTTCTAGTACAACTAACAAAAATACGTATATCTTGGCATTAGTAGCCATTTTCCATGTGTTGTTTAGAAGTTATGTTTGAATAAATTTTTCTGGCTTTTTTCGCATTATCTCAGGATTGTAAGACTATTATAGTCATATTGAGTAAAAAACTACTTTTTGCATTTACAAGATTTAAAAAAGCATATGTTTCGAATAAAACTCCCAAAGATGCATTATTTCAGGCATTATTAGCCATTTTTCATGTGTGGTGTAGGAGTTATGTTTAAATAACTGTCATATTGAGTGTTACAGTATACAGTTATATTGAGTAAAACCTCATTTTTGTATTTGCAAACCATAGAAAAACAACTGTATCTAGTAAAACTCACATGTATTCAATATCACAGGCATTTTTAGACATTTTGCACGTTTGGATTAGGAATTATGTTGGAATACATTTTTATTGCTTTTTTCGCATTATCTCAGGATTCTGAGTACATCACTGTCAAATTGAGTAAAAATATACTTTTTGTTTTTGCAAACCCTACCAAATGTTTTTTTTTCTGGAAAACTCTCAAAGATGCATTTCTTCAGGCATTATTAGACATTTTGCATGTGTATTTTTGGAGTTATGTTTCAAAAACTGACATTTTGAGTTTGACAAACCTGATTTTTGACAAAACCTGATTTTTGTATTTGTGATCCTTTCCAAAATACCTGATTCCGGTAAAACTCACATGAATTCAATATTACAGGCTTTTCAAGACACATTTCATGTTTGGTTTTGGAGTTATGATGATAAACCTTTCATATTTAGTACTGTTATATTGAATAAAAAAACTAACTTGTGTCTTTGTGAACCTCACAAAAGATGATTTTTCTAGTACAACTAACAAAAATACATACCTCTAGGCATTATTAGCCATTTTGCATGTGTTGTTTAGAAGTTATGTTTGAATATATTTTTATTGCTTTTTTCGAATTATCTCAGGATTGTAAGACTATCATAGTCATATTGAGTAAAAACCTACTTTTTGCATTTGCAAGATTTAAAAAAGCATATGTTTCGAGTAAAACTCCCAAATATGCATGATTTCAGGCATTATTAGCCATTTTTCATGTGTGGTGTAGGAGTTATGTTTAAATAACTGTCATATTGAGTGTTACAGTATACAGTCATATTGAGTAAAACCTCATTTTTGTATTTGCAAACCATAGAAAAACAACTGTATCTAGTAAAACTCACATGTATTCAATATCACAGGCATTTTTAGACATTTTGCACGTTTGGATTAGGAATTATGTTGGAATACATTTTTATTGCTTTTTTTCGCATTATCTCAGGATTCTAAGTACATTACTGTCAAATTGAGTAAAAATATACTTTTTGTTTTTGCAAACCCTACCAAATGTTTTTTTTTCTGGAAAACTATCAAAGATGCATTTCTTCAGGCATTATTAGACATTTTGCATGTGTATTTTTGGAGTTATGTTTCAAAAACTGACATTTTGAGTTTGACAAACCTGATTTTTGACAAAACCTGATTTTTGTATTTGTGATCCTTTCCAAAATACCTGATTCCGGTAAAACTCACATAAATTCAATATTACAGGCTTTTCAAGACAAATTTCATGTTTGGTTTTGGAGTTATGATGATAAACCTTTCATATTTAGTATTGTTATATTGAATAAAAAAACTAACTTGTGTCTTTGTGAACCTCACAAAAGATGATTTTTCTAGTACAACTAACAAAAATACATATATCTTGGCATTAGTAGCCATTTTCCATGTGTTGTTTAGAAGTTATGTTTGAATACATTTTTCTGGCTTTTTTCGCATTATCTCAGGATTGTAAAACTATTATAGTCATATTGAGTAAAAAACTACTTTTTGCATTTGCAAGATTTAAAAAAGCATAGGTTTCGAATAAAACTCCCAAAGATGCATTATTTCAGGCATTATTAGCCATGTTTCATGTGTGGTGTAGGAGATATGTTTAAATAACTGTCATATTGAGTGTTACAGTATACAGTCATATTGAGTAAAACCTCATTTTTGTATTTGCAAACCATAGAAAAACAACTGTATCTAGTAAAACTCACATGTATTCAATATCACAGGCATTTTTAGACATTTTGCACGTTTGGATTAGGAATTATGTTGGAATACGTTTTTATTGCTTTTTTCGCATTATCTCAGGATTCTAAGTACATTACTGTCAAATTGAGTAAAAATATACTTTTTGTTTTTGCAAACCCTACCAAATGTTTTTTTTCTGGAAAACTCTCAAAGATGCATTTCTTCAGGCATTATTAGACATTTTGTATGTGTATTTTTGGAGTTATGTTTCAAAAACTGACATTTTGAGTTTGACAAACCTGATTTTTGACAAAACCTGATTTTTGTATTTGTGATCCTTTCCAAAATACCTGATTCCGGTAAGACTCACATAAATTCAATATTACAGGGTTTTTAAGACAAAGTTCATGTTTGGTTTTGGAGATATGATTATAAACCTTTCATATTTAGTACTGTTATATTGAATAAAAAAACTAACTTGTGTCTTTGTGAACCTCACAAAAGATGATTTTTCTATTACAACTAACAAAAATACACATCTCTAGGCATTATTAGCCATTTTGCATGTGTTGTTTAGAAGTTATGTTTGAATACATTTTTATTGCTTTTTTCGCATTATCTCAGGATTGTAAGACTATCATAGTCATATTGAGTAAAAACCTACTTTTTGCATTTGCAAGATTTAAAAAAGCATATGTTTCGAGTAAAACTCCCAAATATGCATGATTTCAGGCATTATTAGCCATTATTCATGAGTGGTGTAGGAGTTATATTTAAATAACTGTCATATTGAGTGTTACATTATACAGTCATATTGAGTAAAACCTCATTTTTGTATTTGCAAACCATAGAAAAACAACTGTATCTAGTAAAACTCACATGTATTCAATATCACAGGCATGTTTAGACATTTTGCACGTTTGGATTAGGAATTATGTTGGAATACATTTTTATTGTTTTTTTCGCATTATCTCAGGAGTCAGGTACATTACTGTCAAATTGAGTAAAAAAATTACTTTTTGTTTTTGCAAACCCTACCAAATGTTTTTTTTCTGGAAAACTCTCAAAGATGCATTTCTTCAGGGATTATTAGACATTTTGCATGTGTATTTTTGGAGTTATGTTTCAAAAACTGACATTTTGAGTTTGACAAACCTGATTTTTGACAAAACCTGATTTTTGTATTTGTGATCCTTTCCAAAATACCTGATTCCGGTAAGACTCACATAAATTCAATATTACAGGGGTTTTAAGACAAATTTCATGCTTGGTTTTGGAGTTATGATTATAAACCTTTCATATTTAGTACTGTTATATTGAAAAAAAACCTAACTTGTGTCTTTGTGAACCTCACAAAAGATGATTTTTCTAGTACAACTAACAAAAATACGTATATCTTGGCATTAGTAGCCATTTTCCATGTGTTGTTTAGAAGTTATGTTTGAATACATTTTTCTGGCTTTTTTCGCATTATCTCAGGATTGTACGACTATTATAGTCATATTGAGTAAAAAACTACTTTTTGCATTTACAAGATTTAAAAAAAGCATATGTTTCGAATAAAACTCCCAAAGATGCATTATTTCAGGCATTATTAGCCATTTTTCATGTGTGGTGTAGGAGTTATGTTTAAATAACTGTCATATTGAGTGTTACAGTATACAGTCATATTGAGTAAAACCTCATTTTTGTATTTGCAAACCATAGAAAAACAACTGTATCTAGTAAAACTCACATGTATTCAATATCACAGGCATTTTTAGACATTTTGCACGTTTGGATTAGGAATTATGTTGGAATACATTTTTATTGCTTTTTTCGCATTATCTCAGGATTCTGAGTACATTACTGTCAAATGGAGTAAAAATATACTTTTTGTTTTTGCAAACCCTACCAAATGTTTTTTTTCTGGAAAACTCTCAAAGATGCATTTCTTCAGGCATTATTAGACATTTTGCATGTGTATTTTTGGAGTTATGTTTCAAAAACTGACATTTTGAGTTTGACAAACCTGATTTTTGACAAAACCTGATTTTTGTATTTGTGATCCTTTCCAAAATACCTGATTCCGGTAAGACTCACATAAATTCAATATTACAGGGTTTTTAAGACAAATTTCATGTTTGGTTTTTGAGTTATGATTATAAACCTTTCATATTTAGTACTGTTATATTGAATAAAAAAACTAATTTGTGTCTTTGTGAACCTCACAAAAGATGATTTTTCTATTACAACTAACAAATATACATATCTCAAGGCATTATTAGCCATTTTGCATGTGTTGTTTAGAAGTTATGTTTGAATACATTTTTATTGCTTTTTTCGCATTATCTCAGGATTGTAACACTATCATAGTCATATTGAGTAAAAACCTACTTTTTGCATTTACAAGATTTAAAAAAGCATATGTTTCGAATAAAACTCCCAAAGATGCATTATTTCAGGCATTATTAGCCATTTTTCATGTGTGGTGTAGGAGTTATGTTTAAATAACTGTCATATTGAGTGTTACAGTATACAGTCATATTGAGTAAAACCTCATTTTTGTATTTGCAAACCATAGAAAAACAACTGTATCTAGTAAAACTCACATGTATTCAATATCACAGGCATTTTTAGACATTTTGCAAGTTTGGATTAGGAATTATGTTGGAATACATTTTTATTGCTTTTTTCGCATTATCTCAGGATTCTGAGTACATTACTGTCAAATTGAGTAAAAATATACTTTTTGTTTTTGCAAACCCTACCAAATGTTTTTTTTCTGGAAAACTCTCAAAGATGCATTTCTTCAGGCATTATTAGACATTTTGCATGTGTATTTTTGGAGTTATGTTTCAAAAACTGACATTTTGAGTTTGACAAACCTGATTTTTGACAAAACCTGATTTTTGTATTTGTGATCCTTTCCAAAATACCTGATTCCGGTAAAACTCACATAAATTCAATTTTACAGGCTTTTCAAGACAAATTTCATGTTTGGTTTTGGAGTTATGATGATAAACCTTTCATATTTAGTACTGTTATATTGAATAAAAAAACTAACTTGTGTCTTTGTGAACCTCACAAAAGATGATTTTTCTAGTACAACTAACAAAAATACATATCTCTAGGCATTATTAGCCATTTTGCATGTGTTGTTTAGAAGTTATGTTTGAATATATTTTTATTGCTTTTTTCGCATTATCTCAGGATTGTAAGACTATCACAGTCATATTGAGTAAAAACCTACTTTTTGCATTTGCAAGATTTAAAAAAGCATATGTTTCGAGTAAAACTCCCAAATATGCATGATTTCAGGCATTATTTGCCATTTTTCATGTGTGGTGTAGGAGTTATGTTTAAATAACTGTCATATTGAGTGTTACAGTATACAGTCATATTGAGTAAAACCTCATTTTTGTATTTGCAAACCATAGAAAAACAACTGTATCTATTAAAACTCACATGTATTAAATATCACAGGCATTTTTAGACATTTTGCACGTTTGGATTAGGAATTATGTTGGAATACGTTTTTGTTGCTTTTTTCGCATTATCTCAGGATTCTAAGTACATTACTGTCAAATTGAGTAAAAATATACTTTTTGTTTTTGCAAACCCTACCAAATGTTTTTTTTCTGGAAAACTCTCAAAGATGCATTTCTTCAGGCATTATTAGAAATTTTGCATGTGTATTTTTGGAGTTATGTTTCAAAAACTGACATTTTGAGTTTGACAATCCTGATTTTTGACAAAACCTGATTTTTGTATTTGTGATCCTTTCCAAAATACCTGATTCCGGTAAGACTCACATAAATTCAATATTACAGAGTTTTTAAGACAAATTTCATGTTTGGTTTTGGAGTTATGATTATAAACCTTTCATATTTAGTACTGTTATATTGAATAAAAAAACTAACTTGTGTCTTTGTGAACCTCACAAAAGATGATTTTTCTATTACAACTAACAAAAATACATATCTCTAGGCATTATTAGCCATTTTGCATGTGTTGTTTAGAAGTTATGTTTGAATACATTTTTATTGCTTTTTTCGCATTATCTCAGGATTGTAAGACTATCATAGTCATATTGAGTAAAAACGTACTTTTTGCATTTGCAAGATTTAAAAAAGCATATGTTTCGAGTGAAACTCCCATATATGCATGATTTCAGGCATTATTAGCCATTTTTCATGTGTGGTGTAGGAGTTATGTTTAAATAACTGTCATATTGAGTGTTACAGTATACAGTCATATTGAGTAAAACCTCATTTTTGTATTTGCAAACCATAGAAAAACAACTGTATCTAGTAAAACTCACATGTATTCAATATCACAGGCATTTTTAGACATTTTGCACGTTTGGATTAGGAATTATGTTGGAATACATTTTTATTGCTTTTTTCGCATTATCTCAGGATTCTAAGTACATTACTGTCAAATTGAGTAAAAATATACTTTTTGTTTTTGCAAACCCTACCAAATGTTTTTTTTCTGGAAAACTCTCAAAGATGTATTTCTTCAGGCATTATTACACATTTTGCATGTGTATTTTTGGAGTTATGTTTCAAAAACTGACATTTTGAGTTTGACAAACCTGATTTTTGACAAAACCTGATTTTTGTATTTGTGATCCTTTCCAAAATACCTGATTCCGGTAAGACTCACATAAATTCAATATTACAGGGTTTTTAAGACAAATTTCATGTTTGGTTTTGGAGTTATGATTATAAATCTTTCATATTTATTACTGTTATATTGAAAAAAAAAACTAACTTGTGTCTTTGTGAACCTCACAAAAGATGATTTTTCTATTACAATTAACAAAAATACATATCTCTAGGCATTATTAGCCATTTTGCATGTGTTGTTTAGAAGTTATGTTTGAATACATTTTTATTGCTTTTTTCGCATTATCTCAGGATTGTAAGACTATCATAGTCATATTGAGTAAAAACCTACTTTTTGCATTTGCAAGATTTCAAAAGCATATGTTTCGAGTAAAACTCCCAAATATGCATGATTTCAGGCATTATTAGCCATTTTTCATGTGTGGTGTAGGAGTTATGTTTAAATAACTGTCATATTGAGTGTTACAGTATACAGTCATATTGAGTAAAACCTCATTTTTGTATTTGCAAACCATAGAAAAACAAGTGTATCTAGTAAAACTCACATGTATTCAATATCACAGGCATTTTTAGACATTTTGCACGTTTGGATTAGGAATTATGTTGGAATACATTTTTATTGCTTTTTTCGCATTATCTCAGGATTCTAAGTACATTACTGTCAAATTGAGTAAAAATATACTTTTTGTTTTTGCAAACCCTAACAAATGTTTTTTTTTCTGGAAAACTCTCAAAGATGCATTTCTTCAGGCATTATTAGACATTTTGCATGTGTATTTTTGGAGTTATGTTTCAAAAACTGACATTTTGAGTTTGACAAACCTGATTTTTGACAAAACCTGATTTTTGTATTTGTGATCCTTTCCAAAATACCTGATTCCGGTAAAACTCACATAAATTCAATATTACAGGCTTTTCAAGACAAATTTCATGTTTGGTTTTGGAATTATGATTATAAACCTTTCATATTTAGTACTGTTATATTGAAAAAAAAAAACTAACTTGTGTCTTTGTGAACCTCACAAAAGATGATTTTTCTAGTACAACTAACAAAAATACATATCTCTAGGCATTATTAGCCATTTTGCATGTGTTGTTTGGAAGTTATGTTTGAATACATTTTTATTGCTTTTTTCGCATTATCTCAGGATTGTAAGACTATCATAGTCATATTGAGTAAAAACCTACTTTTTGCATTTGCAAGATTTAAAAAAGCATATGTTTCGAGTAAAACTCCCAAATATGCATGATTTCAGGCATTATTAGCCATTTTTATGTGTGGTGTAGGAGTTATGTTTAAATAACTGTCATATTGAGTGTTACAGTATACAGTCATATTGAGTAAAACCTCATTTTTGTATTTGCAAACCATAGAAAAACAACTGTATCTAGTAAAACTCACATGTATTCAATATCACAGGCATTTTTAGACATTTTGCACGTTTGGATTAGGAATTATGTTGGAATACGTTTTTATTGCTTTTTTCGCATTATCTCAGGATTCTAAGTACATTACTGTCAAATTGAGTAAAAATATACTTTTTGTTTTTGCAAACCCTACCAAATGTTTTTTTTCTGGAAAACTCTCAAAGATGCATTTCTTCAGGCATTATTAGACATTTTGCATGTGTATTTTTGGAGTTATGTTTCAAAAACTGACATTTTGAGTATGACAAACCTGATTTTTGACAAAACCTGATTTTTGTATTTGTGATCCTTTCCAAAATACCTGATTCCGGTAAGACTCACATAAATTCAATATTACAGGGTTTTTAAGACAAATTTCATGTTTGGTTTTGGAGTTATGATTATAAACCTTTCATATTTAGTACTGTTATATTGAATAAAAAAACTAACTTGTGTCTTTGTGAACCTCACAAAAGATGATTTTTCTATTACAACTAACAAAAATACATATCTCTAGGCATTATTAGCCATTTTGCATGTGTTGTTTAGAAGTTATGTTTGAATACATTTTTATTGCTTTTTTCGCATTATCTCAGGATTGTAAGACTATCATAGTCATATTGAGTAAAAACCTACTTTTTGCATTTGCAAGATTTAAAAAAGCATATGTTTCGAGTAAAACTCCCAAATATGCATGATTTCAGGCATTATTAGCCATTTTTCATGTGTGGTGTAGGAGTTATGTTTAAATAACTGTCATATTGAGTGTTACAGTATACAGTCATATTGAGTAAAACCTCATTTTTGTATTTGCAAACCATAGAAAAACAACTGTATCTAGTAAAACTCACATGTATTCAATATCACAGGCATTTTTAGACATTTTGCACGTTTGGATTAGGAATTATGTTGGAATACATTTTTATTGCTTTTTTCGCATTATCTCAGGATTCTAAGTACATTACTGTGAAATTGAGTAAAAATATACTTTTTGTTTTTGCAAACCCTACCAAATGTTTTTTTTCTGGAAAACTCTCAAAGATGCATTTCTTCAGGCATTATTAGACATTTTGCATGTGTATTTTTGGAGTTATGTTTCAAAAACTGACATTTTGAGTTTGACAAACCTGATTTTTGACAAAACCTGATTTTTGTATTTGTGATCCTTTCCAAAATACCTGATTCCGGTAAAACTCACATAAATTCAATATTACAGGCTTTTCAAGACAAATTTCATGTTTGGTTTTGGAGTTATGATGATAAACCTTTCATATTTAATACTGTTATATTGAATAAAAAAACTAACTTGTGTCTTTGTGAACCTCACAAAAGATGATTTTTCTAGTACAACTAACAAAAATACATATATCTTGGCATTAGTAGCCATTTTCCATGTGTTGTTTAGAAGTTATGTTTGAATAAATTTTTATGGCTTTTTTCGCATTATCTCAGGATTGTAAGACTATTATAGTCATATTGAGTAAAAAACTACTTTTTGCATTTGCAAGATTTAAAAAAGCATATGTTTCGAATAGAACTCCCAAAGATGCATTATTTCAGGCATTATTAGCCATGTTTCATGTGTGGTGTAGGAGTTATGTTTAAATAACTGTCATATTGAGTGTTACAGTATACAGTCATATTGAGTAAAACCTCATTTTTGTATTTGCAAACCATAGAAAAACAACTGTATCTAGTAAAACTCACATGTATTCAATATCACAGGCATTTTTAGACATTTTGCACGTTTGGATTAGGAATTATGTTGGAATACATTTTTATTGTTTTTTTCGCATTATCTCAGGATTTAAGTACATTACTGTCAAATTGAGTAAAAAAATGACTTTTTGTTTTTGCAAACCCTACCAAATGTTTTTTTTCTGGAAAACTCTCAAAGATGCATTTCTTCAGGCATTATTAGACATTTTGCATGTGTATTTTTGGAGTTATGTTTCAAAAACTGACATTTTGAGTATGACAAACCTGATTTTTGACAAAACCTGATTTTTGTATTTGTGATCCTTTCCAAAATACCTGATTCCGGTAAGACTCACATAAATTCAATATTACAGGGTTTTTAAGACAAATTTCATGTTTGGTTTTGGAGTTATGATTATAAACCTTTCATATTTAGTACTGTTATATTGAATAAAAAAACTAACTTGTGTCTTTGTGAACCTCACAAAAGATGATTTTTCTATTACAACTAACAAAAATACATATCTCTAGGCATTATTAGCCATTTTGCATGTGTTGTTTAGAAGTTATGTTTGAATACATTTTTATTGCTTTTTTCGCATTATCTCAGGATTGTAAGACTATCATAGTCATATTGAGTAAAAACCTACTTTTTGCATTTGCAAGATTTAAAAAAGCATATGTTTCGAGTAAAACTCCCAAATATGCATGATTTCAGGCATTATTAGCCATTTTTCATGTGTGGTGTAGGAGTTATGTTTAAATAACTGTCATATTGAGTGTTACAGTATACAGTCATATTGAGTAAAACCTCATTTTTGTATTTGCAAACCATAGAAAAACAACTGTATCTAGTAAAACTCACATGTATTCAATATCACAGGCATTTTTAGACATTTTGCACGTTTGGATTAGGAATTATGTTGGAATACATTTTTATTGCTTTTTTCGCATTATCTCAGGATTCTAAGTACATTACTGTCAAATTGAGTAAAAATATACTTTTTGTTTTTGCAAACCCTAACAAATGTTTTTTTTCTGGAAAACTCTCAAAGATGCATTTCTTCAGGCATTATTAGACATTTTGTATGTGTATTTTTGGAGTTATGTTTCAAAAACTGACATTTTGAGTTTGACAAACCTGATTTTTGACAAAACCTGATTTTTGTATTTGTGATCCTTTCCAAAATACCTGATTCCGGTAAGACTCACATAAATTCAATATTACAGGGTTTTTAAGACAAATTTCATGTTTGGTTTTGGAGATATGATTATAAACCTTTCATATTTAGTACTGTTATATTGAATAAAAAAACTAACTTGTGTCTTTGTGAACCTCACAAAAGATGATTTTTCTATTACAACTAACAAAAATACACATCTCTAGGCATTATTAGCCATTTTGCATGTGTTGTTTAGAAGTTATGTTTGAATACATTTTTATTGCTTTTTTCGCATTATCTCAGGATTGTAAGACTATCATAGTCATATTGAGTAAAAACCTACTTTTTGCATTTGCAAGATTTAAAAAAGCATATGTTTCGAGTAAAACTCCCAAATATGCATGATTTCAGGCATTATTAGCCATTATTCATGAGTGGTGTAGGAGTTATATTTAAATAACTGTCATATTGAGTGTTACATTATACAGTCATATTGAGTAAAACCTCATTTTTGTATTTGCAAACCATAGAAAAACAACTGTATCTAGTAAAACTCACATGTATTCAATATCACAGGCATGTTTAGACATTTTGCACGTTTGGATTAGGAATTATGTTGGAATACATTTTTATTGTTTTTTTCGCATTATCTCAGGAGTCAGGTACATTACTGTCAAATTGAGTAAAAAAATTACTTTTTGTTTTTGCAAACCCTACCAAATGTTTTTTTTCTGGAAAACTCTCAAAGATGCATTTCTTCAGGGATTATTAGACATTTTGCATGTGTATTTTTGGAGTTATGTTTCAAAAACTGACATTTTGAGTTTGACAAACCTGATTTTTGACAAAACCTGATTTTTGTATTTGTGATCCTTTCCAAAATACCTGATTCCGGTAAGACTCACATAAATTCAATATTACAGGGGTTTTAAGACAAATTTCATGTTTGGTTTTGGAGTTATGATTATAAACCTTTCATATTTAGTACTGTTATATTGAAAAAAAACCTAACTTGTGTCTTTGTGAACCTCACAAAAGATGATTTTTCTAGTACAACTAACAAAAATACGTATATCTTGGCATTAGTAGCCATTTTCCATGTGTTGTTTAGAAGTTATGTTTGAATACATTTTTCTGGCTTTTTTCGCATTATCTCAGGATTGTACGACTATTATAGTCATATTGAGTAAAAAACTACTTTTTGCATTTACAAGATTTAAAAAAAGCATATGTTTCGAATAAAACTCCCAAAGATGCATTATTTCAGGCATTATTAGCCATTTTTCATGTGTGGTGTAGGAGTTATGTTTAAATAACTGTCATATTGAGTGTTACAGTATACAGTCATATTGAGTAAAACCTCATTTTTGTATTTGCAAACCATAGAAAAACAACTGTATCTAGTAAAACTCACATGTATTCAATATCACAGGCATTTTTAGACATTTTGCACGTTTGGATTAGGAATTATGTTGGAATACATTTTTATTGCTTTTTTTGCATTATCTCAGGATTCTGAGTACATTACTGTCAAATGGAGTAAAAATATACTTTTTGTTTTTGCAAACCCTACCAAATGTTTTTTTTCTGGAAAACTCTCAAAGATGCATTTCTTCAGGCATTATTAGACATTTTGCATGTGTATTTTTGGAGTTATGTTTCAAAAACTGACATTTTGAGTTTGACAAACCTGATTTTTGACAAAACCTGATTTTTGTATTTGTGATCCTTTCCAAAATACCTGATTCCGGTAAGACTCACATAAATTCAATATTACAGGGTTTTTAAGACAAATTTCATGTTTGGTTTTTGAGTTATGATTATAAACCTTTCATATTTAGTACTGTTATATTGAATAAAAAAACTAACTTGTGTCTTTGTGAACCTCACAAAAGATGATTTTTCTATTACAACTAACAAATATACATATCTCAAGGCATTATTAGCCATTTTGCATGTGTTGTTTAGAAGTTATGTTTGAATACATTTTTATTGCTTTTTTCGCATTATCTCAGGATTGTAACACTATCATAGTCATATTGAGTAAAAACCTACTTTTTGCATTTACAAGATTTAAAAAAGCATATGTTTCGAATAAAACTCCCAAAGATGCATTATTTCAGGCATTATTAGCCATTTTTCATGTGTGGTGTAGGAGTTATGTTTAAATAACTGTCATATTGAGTGTTACAGTATACAGTCATATTGAGTAAAACCTCATTTTTGTATTTGCAAACCATAGAAAAACAACTGTATCTAGTAAAACTCACATGTATTCAATATCACAGGCATTTTTAGACATTTTGCAAGTTTGGATTAGGAATTATGTTGGAATACATTTTTATTGCTTTTTTCGCATTATCTCAGGATTCTGAGTACATTACTGTCAAATTGAGTAAAAATATACTTTTTGTTTTTGCAAACCCTACCAAATGTTTTTTTTCTGGAAAACTCTCAAAGATGCATTTCTTCAGGCATTATTAGACATTTTGCATGTGTATTTTTGGAGTTATGTTTCAAAAACTGACATTTTGAGTTTGACAAACCTGATTTTTGACAAAACCTGATTTTTGTATTTGTGATCCTTTCCAAAATACCTGATTCCGGTAAAACTCACATAAATTCAATTTTACAGGCTTTTCAAGACAAATTTCATGTTTGGTTTTGGAGTTATGATGATAAACCTTTCATATTTAGTACTGTTATATTGAATAAAAAAACTAACTTGTGTCTTTGTGAACCTCACAAAAGATGATTTTTCTAGTACAACTAACAAAAATACATATCTCTAGGCATTATTAGCCATTTTGCATGTGTTGTTTAGAAGTTATGTTTGAATATATTTTTATTGCTTTTTTCGCATTATCTCAGGATTGTAAGACTATCACAGTCATATTGAGTAAAAACCTACTTTTTGCATTTGCAAGATTTAAAAAAGCATATGTTTCGAGTAAAACTCCCAAATATGCATGATTTCAGGCATTATTTGCCATTTTTCATGTGTGGTGTAGGAGTTATGTTTAAATAACTGTCATATTGAGTGTTACAGTATACAGTCATATTGAGTAAAACCTCATTTTTGTATTTGCAAACCATAGAAAAACAACTGTATCTATTAAAACTCACATGTATTAAATATCACAGGCATTTTTAGACATTTTGCACGTTTGGATTAGGAATTATGTTGGAATACGTTTTTGTTGCTTTTTTCGCATTATCTCAGGATTCTAAGTACATTACTGTCAAATTGAGTAAAAATATACTTTTTGTTTTTGCAAACCCTACCAAATGTTTTTTTTCTGGAAAACTCTCAAAGATGCATTTCTTCAGGCATTATTAGAAATTTTGCATGTGTATTTTTGGAGTTATGTTTCAAAAACTGACATTTTGAGTTTGACAATCCTGATTTTTGACAAAACCTGATTTTTGTATTTGTGATCCTTTCCAAAATACCTGATTCCGGTAAGACTCACATAAATTCAATATTACAGGGTTTTTAAGACAAATTTCATGTTTGGTTTTGGAGTTATGATTATAAACCTTTCATATTTAGTACTGTTATATTGAATAAAAAAACTAACTTGTGTCTTTGTGAACCTCACAAAAGATGATTTTTCTATTACAACTAACAAAAATACATATCTCTAGGCATTATTAGCCATTTTGCATGTGTTGTTTAGAAGTTATGTTTGAATACATTTTTATTGCTTTTTTCGCATTATCTCAGGATTGTAAGACTATCATAGTCATATTGAGTAAAAACGTACTTTTTGCATTTGCAAGATTTAAAAAAGCATATGTTTCGAGTGAAACTCCCATATATGCATGATTTCAGGCATTATTAGCCATTTTTCATGTGTGGTGTAGGAGTTATGTTTAAATAACTGTCATATTGAGTGTTACAGTATACAGTCATATTGAGTAAAACCTCATTTTTGTATTTGCAAACCATAGAAAAACAACTGTATCTAGTAAAACTCACATGTATTCAATATCACAGGCATTTTTAGACATTTTGCACGTTTGGATTAGGAATTATGTTGGAATACATTTTTATTGCTTTTTTCGCATTATCTCAGGATTCTAAGTACATTACTGTCAAATTGAGTAAAAATATACTTTTTGTTTTTGCAAACCCTACCAAATGTTTTTTTTCTGGAAAACTCTCAAAGATGCATTTCTTCAGGCATTATTAGACATTTTGCATGTGTATTTTTGGAGTTATGTTTCAAAAACTGACATTTTGAGTTTGACAAACCTGATTTTTGACAAAACCTGATTTTTGTATTTGTGATCCTTTCCAAAATACCTGATTCCGGTAAGACTCACATAAATTCAATATTACAGGGTTTTTAAGACAAATTTCATGTTTGGTTTTGGAGTTATGATTATAAATCTTTCATATTTATTACTGTTATATTGAAAAAAAAAACTAACTTGTGTCTTTGTGAACCTCACAAAAGATGATTTTTCTATTACAATTAACAAAAATACATATCTCTAGGCATTATTAGCCATTTTGCATGTGTTGTTTAGAAGTTATGTTTGAATACATTTTTATTGCTTTTTTCGCATTATCTCAGGATTGTAAGACTATCATAGTCATATTGAGTAAAAACCTACTTTTTGCATTTGCAAGATTTCAAAAGCATATGTTTCGAGTAAAACTCCCAAATATGCATGATTTCAGGCATTATTAGCCATTTTTTCATGTGTGGTGTAGGAGTTATGTTTAAATAACTGTCATATTGAGTGTTACAGTATACAGTCATATTGAGTAAAACCTCATTTTTGTATTTGCAAACCATAGAAAAACAAGTGTATCTAGTAAAACTCACATGTATTCAATATCACAGGCATTTTTAGACATTTTGCACGTTTGGATTAGGAATTATGTTGGAATACATTTTTATTGCTTTTTTCGCATTATCTCAGGATTCTAAGTACATTACTGTCAAATTGAGTAAAAATATACTTTTTGTTTTTACAAACCCTAACAAATGTTTTTTTTTCTGGAAAACTCTCAAAGATGCATTTCTTCAGGCATTATTAGACATTTTGCATGTGTATTTTTGGAGTTATCTTTCAAAAACTGACATTTTGAGTTTGACAAACCTGATTTTTGACAAAACCTGATTTTTGTATTTGTGATCCTTTCCAAAATACCTGATTCCGGTAAAACTCACATAAATTCAATATTACAGGCTTTTCAAGACAAATTTCATGTTTGGTTTTGGAGTTATGATTATAAACCTTTCATATTTAGTACTGTTATATTGAAAAAAAAAAACTAACTTGTGTCTTTGTGAACCTCACAAAAGATGATTTTTCTAGTACAACTAACAAAAATACATATCTCTAGGCATTATTAGCCATTTTGCATGTGTTGTTTAGAAGTTATGTTTGAATACATTTTTATTGCTTTTTTCGCATTATCTCAGGATTGTAAGACTATCATAGTCATATTGAGTAAAAACCTACTTTTTGCATTTGCAAGATTTAAAAAAGCATATGTTTCGAGTAAAACTCCCAAATATGCATGATTTCAGGCATTATTAGCCATTTTTCATGTGTGGTGTAGGAGTTATGTTTAAATAACTGTCATATTGAGTGTTACAGTATACAGTCATATTGAGTAAAACCTCATTTTTGTATTTGCAAACCATAGAAAAACAACTGTATCTAGTAAAACTCACATGTATTCAATATCACAGGCATTTTTAGACATTTTGCACGTTTGGATTAGGAATTATGTTGGAATACGTTTTTATTGCTTTTTTCGCATTATCTCAGGATTCTAAGTACATTACTGTCAAATTGAGTAAAAATATACTTTTTGTTTTTGCAAACCCTACCAAATGTTTTTTTTCTGGAAAACTCTCAAAGATGCATTTCTTCAGGCATTATTAGAAATTTTGCATGTGTATTTTTGGAGTTATGTTTCAAAAACTGACATTTTGAGTTTGACAAACCTGATTTTTGACAAAACCTGATTTTTTTATTTGTGATCCTTTCCAAAATACCTGATTCCGGTAAGACTCACATAAATTCAATATTACAGGGTTTTTAAGACAAATTTCATGTTTGGTTTTGGAGTTATGATTATAAACCTTTCATATTTAGTACTGTTATATTGAATAAAAAAACTAACTTGTGTCTTTGTGAACCTCACAAAAGATGATTTTTCTATTACAACTAACAAAAATACATATCTCTAGGCATTATTAGCCATTTTGCATGTGTTGTTTAGAAGTTATGTTTGAATACATTTGTATTGCTTTTTTCGCATTATCTCAGGATTGTAAGACTATCATAGTCATATTGAGTAAAAACCTACTTTTTGCATTTGCAAGATTTAAAAAAGCATATGTTTCGAGTAAAACTCCCAAATATGCATGATTTCAGGCATTATTTGCCATTTTTCATGTGTGGTGTAGGAGTTATGTTTAAATAACTGTCATATTGAGTGTTCAGTATACAGTCATATTGAGTAAAACCTCATTTTTGTATTTGCAAACCATAGAAAAACAACTGTATCTATTAAAACTCACATGTATTAAATATCACAGGCATTTTTAGACATTTTGCACGTTTGGATTAGGAATTATGTTGGAATACGTTTTTATTGCTTTTTTCGCATTATCTCAGGATTCTAAGTACATTACTGTCAAATTGAGTAAAAATATACTTTTTGTTTTTGCAAACCCTAACAAATGTTTTTTTTCTGGAAAACTCTCAAAGATGCATTTCTTCAGGCATTATTAGACATTTTGCATGTGTATTTTTGGAGTTATGTTTCAAAAACTGACATTTTGAGTTTGACAAACCTGATTTTTGACAAAACCTGATTTTTGTATTTGTGATCCTTTCCAAAATACCTGATTCCGGTAAAACTCACATAAATTCAATATTACAGGCTTTTCAAGACAAATTTCATGTTTGGTTTTGGAGTTATGATGATAAACCTTTCATATTTAATACTGTTATATTGAATAAAAAAACTAACTTGTGTCTTTGTGAACCTCACAAAAGATGATTTTTCTAGTACAACTAACAAAAATACATATATCTTGGCATTAGTAGCCATTTTCCATGTGTTGTTTAGAAGTTATGTTTGAATAAATTTTTATGGCTTTTTTCGCATTATCTCAGGATTGTAAGACTATTATAGTCATATTGAGTAAAAAACTACTTTTTGCATTTGCAAGATTTAAAAAAGCATATGTTTCGAATAGAACTCCCAAAGATGCATTATTTCAGGCATTATTAGCCATGTTTCATGTGTGGTGTAGGAGTTATGTTTAAATAACTGTCATATTGAGTGTTACAGTATACAGTCATATTGAGTAAAACCTCATTTTTGTATTTGCAAACCATAGAAAAACAACTGTATCTAGTAAAACTCACATGTATTCAATATCACAGGCATTTTTAGACATTTTGCACGTTTGGATTAGGAATTATGTTGGAATACATTTTTATTGTTTTTTTCGCATTATCTCAGGATTTAAGTACATTACTGTCAAATTGAGTAAAAAAATGACTTTTTGTTTTTGCAAACCCTACCAAATGTTTTTTTTCTGGAAAACTCTCAAAGATGCATTTCTTCAGGCATTATTAGACATTTTGCATGTGTATTTTTGGAGTTATGTTTCAAAAACTGACATTTTGAGTATGACAAACCTGATTTTGACAAAACCTGATTTTTGTATTTGTGATCCTTTCCAAAATACCTGATTCCGGTAAGACTCACATAAATTCAATATTACAGGGTTTTTAAGACAAATTTCATGTTTGGTTTTGGAGTTATGATTATAAACCTTTCATATTTAGTACTGTTATATTGAATAAAAAAACTAACTTGTGTCTTTGTGAACCTAACAAAAGATGATTTTTCTATTACAACTAACAAAAATACATATCTCTAGGCATTATTAGCCATTTTGCATGTGTTGTTTAGAAGTTATGTTTGAATACATTTTTATTGCTTTTTTCGCATTATCTCAGGATTGTAAGACTATCATAGTCATATTGAGTAAAAACCTACTTTTTGCATTTGCAAGATTTAAAAAAGCATATGTTTCGAGTAAAACTCCCAAATATGCATGATTTCAGGCATTATTAGCCATTTTTCATGTGTGGTGTAGGAGTTATGTTTAAATAACTGTCATATTGAGTGTTACAGTATACAGTCATATTGAGTAAAACCTCATTTTTGTATTTGCAAACCATAGAAAAACAACTGTATCTAGTAAAACTCACATGTATTCAATATCACAGGCATTTTTAGACATTTTGCACGTTTGGATTAGGAATTATGTTGGAATACGTTTTTGTTGCTTTTTTCGCATTATCTCAGGATTCTAAGTACATTACTGTCAAATTGAGTAAAAATATACTTTTTGTTTTTGCAAACCCTACCAAATGTTTTTTTTCTGGAAAACTCTCAAAGATGCATTTCTTCAGGCATTATTAGAAATTTTGCATGTGTATTTTTGGAGTTATGTTTCAAAAACTGACATTTTGAGTTTGACAATCCTGATTTTTGACAAAACCTGATTTTTGTATTTGTGATCCTTTCCAAAATACCTGATTCCGGTAAGACTCACATAAATTCAATATTACAGGGTTTTTAAGACAAATTTCATGTTTGGTTTTGGAGTTATGATTATAAACCTTTCATATTTAGTACTGTTATATTGAATAAAAAAACTAACTTGTGTCTTTGTGAACCTCACAAAAGATGATTTTTCTATTACAACTAACAAAAATACATATCTCTAGGCATTATTAGCCATTTTGCATGTGTTGTTTAGAAGTTATGTTTGAATACATTTTTATTGCTTTTTTCGCATTATCTCAGGATTGTAAGACTATCATAGTCATATTGAGTAAAAACGTACTTTTTGCATTTGCAAGATTTAAAAAAGCATATGTTTCGAGTGAAACTCCCATATATGCATGATTTCAGGCATTATTAGCCATTTTTCATGTGTGGTGTAGGAGTTATGTTTAAATAACTGTCATATTGAGTGTTACAGTATACAGTCATATTGAGTAAAACCTCATTTTTGTATTTGCAAACCATAGAAAAACAACTGTATCTAGTAAAACTCACATGTATTCAATATCACAGGCATTTTTAGACATTTTGCACGTTTGGATTAGGAATTATGTTGGAATACATTTTTATTGCTTTTTTCGCATTATCTCAGGATTCTAAGTACATTACTGTCAAATTGAGTAAAAATATACTTTTTGTTTTTGCAAACACTACCAAATGTTTTTTTTTCTGGAAAACTCTCAAAGATGCATTTCTTCAGGCATTATTAGACATTTTGCATGTGTATTTTTGGAGTTATGTTTCAAAAACTGACATTTTGAGTTTGACAAACCTGATTTTTGACAAAACCTGATTTTTGTATTTGTGATCCTTTCCAAAATACCTGATTCCGGTAAGACTCACATAAATTCAATATTACAGGGTTTTTAAGACAAATTTCATGTTTGGTTTTGGAGTTATGATTATAAACCTTTCATATTTAGTACTGTTATATTGAATAAAAAAACTAACTTGTGTCTTTGTGAACCTCACAAAAGATGATTTTTCTATTACAACTAACAAAAATACATATCTCTAGGCATTATTAGCCATTTTGCATGTGTTGTTTAGAAGTTATGTTTGAATACATTTTTATTGCTTTTTTCGCATTATCTCAGGATTGTAAGACTATTATAGTCATAGTGAGTAAAAAACTACTTTTTGCATTTGCAAGATTTAAAAAAGCATATGTTTCGAATAAAACTCCCAAAGATGCATTATTTCAGGCATTATTAGCCATGTTTCATGTGTGGTGTAGGAGTTATGTTTAAATAACTGTCATATTGAGTGTTACAGTATACAGTCATATTGAGTAAAACCTCATTTTTGTATTTGCAAACCATAGAAAAACAACTGTATCTAGTAAAACTCACATGTATTCAATATCACAGGCATTTTTAGACATTTTGCACGTTTGGATTAGGAATTATGTTGGAATACGTTTTTATTGCTTTTTTCGCATTATCTCAGGATTCTAAGTACATTACTGTCAAATTGAGTAAAAATATACTTTTTGTTTTTGCAAACCCTACCAAATGTTTTTTTTTCTGGAAAACTCTCAAAGATGCATTTCTTCAGGCATTATTAGACATTTTGTATGTGTATTTTTGGAGTTATGTTTCAAAAACTGACATTTTGAGTTTGACAAACCTGATTTTTGACAAAACCTGATTTTTGTATTTGTGATCCTTTCCAAAATACCTGATTCCGGTTAAACTCACATAGATTCAATATTACAGGCTTTTCAAGACACATTTCATGTTTGGTTTTGGAGTTACGATGATAAACCTTTCATATTTAGTACTGTTATATTGAATAGAAAAACTAACTTGTGTCTTTGTGAACCTCACAAAAGATGATTTTTCTAGTACAACTAACAAAAATACATATCTCTAGGCATTATTAGCCATTTTGCATGTGTTGTTTAGAAGTTATGTTTGAATACATTTTTATTGCTTTTTTCGCATTATCTCAGGATTGTAAGACTATCATAGTCATATTGAGTAAAAACCTACTTTTTGCATTTGCAAGATTTAAAAAAGCATATGTTTCGAGTAAAACTCCCAAATATGCATGATTTCAGGCATTATTAGCCATTTTTCATGTGTGGTGTAGGAGTTATGTTTAAATAACTGTCATATTGAGTGTTACAGTATACAGTCATATTGAGTAAAACCTCATTTTTGTATTTGCAAACCATAGAAAAACAACTGTATCTAGTAATACTCACATGTATTCAATATCACAGGCATTTTTAGACATTTTGCACGTTTGGATTAGGAATTATGTTGGAATACGTTTTTATTGCTTTTTTCGCATTATCTCAGGATTCTAAGTACATTACTGTCAAATTGAGTAAAAATATACTTTTTGTTTTTGCAAACCCTACCAAATGTTTTTTTTCTGGAAAACTCTCAAAGATGCATTTCTTCAGGCATTATTAGAAATTTTGCATGTGTATTTTTGGAGTTATGTTTCAAAAACTGACATTTTGAGTTTGACAAACCTGATTTTTGACAAAACCTGATTTTTTTATTTGTGATCCTTTCCAAAATACCTGATTCCGGTAAGACTCACATAAATTCAATATTACAGGGTTTTTAAGACAAATTTCATGTTTGGTTTTGGAGTTATGATTATAAACCTTTCATATTTAGTACTGTTATATTGAATAAAAAAACTAACTTGTGTCTTTGTGAACCTCACAAAAGATGATTTTTCTATTACAACTAACAAAAATACATATCTCTAGGCATTATTAGCCATTTTGCATGTGTTGTTTAGAAGTTATGTTTGAATACATTTGTATTGCTTTTTTCGCATTATCTCAGGATTGTAAGACTATCATAGTCATATTGAGTAAAAACCTACTTTTTGCATTTGCAAGATTTAAAAAAGCATATGTTTCGAGTAAAACTCCCAAATATGCATGATTTCAGGCATTATTTGCCATTTTTCATGTGTGGTGTAGGAGTTATGTTTAAATAACTGTCATATTGAGTGTTCAGTATACAGTCATATTGAGTAAAACCTCATTTTTGTATTTGCAAACCATAGAAAAACAACTGTATCTATTAAAACTCACATGTATTAAATATCACAGGCATTTTTAGACATTTTGCACGTTTGGATTAGGAATTATGTTGGAATACGTTTTTGTTGCTTTTTTCGCATTATCTCAGGATTCTAAGTACATTACTGTCAAATTGAGTAAAAATATACTTTTTGTTTTTGCAAACCCTACCAAATGTTTTTTTTTCTGGAAAACTCTCAAAGATGCATTTCTTCAGGCATTATTAGAAATTTTGCATGTGTATTTTTGGAGTTATGTTTCAAAAACTGACATTTTGAGTTTGACAATCCTGATTTTTGCTAAAACCTGATTTTTGTATTTGTGATCCTTTCCAAAATACCTGATTCCGGTAAGACTCACATAAATTCAATATTACAGGGTTTTTAAGACAAATTTCATGTTTGGTTTTGGAGTTATGATTATAAACCTTTCATATTTAGTACTGTTATATTGAATAAAAAACTAACTTGTGTCTTTGTGAACCTCACAAAAGATGATTTTTCTATTACAACTAACAAAAATACATATCTCTAGGCATTATTAGCCATTTTGCATGTGTTGTTTAGAAGTTATGTTTGAATACATTTTTATTGCTTTTTTCGCATTATCTCAGGATTGTAAGACTATCATAGTCATATTGAGTAAAAACCTACTTTTTGCATTTGCAAGATTTCAAAAGCATATGTTTCGAGTAAAACTCCCAAATATGCATGATTTCGGGCATTATTAGCCATTTTTCATGTGTGGTGTAGGAGTTATGTTTAAATAACTGTCATATTGAGTGTTACAGTATACAGTCATATTGAGTAAAACCTCATTTTTGTATTTGCAAACCATAGAAAAACAACTGTATCTAGTAAAACTCACATGTATTCAATATCACAGGCATTTTTAGACATTTTGCACGTTTGGATTAGGAATTATGTTGGAATACGTTTTTATTGCTTTTTTCGCATTATCTCAGGATTCTAAGTACATTACTGTCAAATTGAGTAAAAATATACTTTTTGTTTTTGCAAACCCTAACAAATGTTTTTTTTCTGGAAAACTCTCAAAGATGCATTTCTTCAGGCATTATTAGACATTTTGCATGTGTATTTTTGGAGTTATGTTTCAAAAACTGACATTTTGAGTTTGACAAACCTGATTTTTGACAAAACCTGATTTTTGTATTTGTGATCCTTTCCAAAATACCTGATTCCGGTAAAACTCACATAAATTCAATATTACAGGCTTTTCAAGACAAATTTCATGTTTGGTTTTGGAGTTATGATGATAAACCTTTCATATTCAATACTGTTATATTGAATAAAAAAACTAACTTGTGTCTTTGTGAACCTCACAAAAGATGATTTTTCTAGTACAACTAACAAAAATACATATATCTTGGCATTAGTAGCCATTTTCCATGTGTTGTTTAGAAGTTATGTTTGAATAAATTTTTATGGCTTTTTTCGCATTATCTCAGGATTGTAAGACTATTATAGTCATATTGAGTAAAAAACTACTTTTTGCATTTGCAAGATTTAAAAAAGCATATGTTTCGAATAGAACTCCCAAAGATGCATTATTTCAGGCATTATTAGCCATGTTTCATGTGTGGTGTAGGAGTTATGTTTAAATAACTGTCATATTGAGTGTTACAGTATACAGTCATATTGAGTAAAACCTCATTTTTGTATTTGCAAACCATAGAAAAACAACTGTATCTAGTAAAACTCACATGTATTCAATATCACAGGCATTTTTAGACATTTTGCACGTTTGGATTAGGAATTATGTTGGAATACATTTTTATTGTTTTTTTCGCATTATCTCAGGATTTAAGTACATTACTGTCAAATTGAGTAAAAAAATGACTTTTTGTTTTTGCAAACCCTACCAAATGTTTTTTTTCTGGAAAACTCTCAAAGATGCATTTCTTCAGGCATTATTAGACATTTTGCATGTGTATTTTTGGAGTTATGTTTCAAAAACTGACATTTTGAGTATGACAAACCTGATTTTTGACAAAACCTGATTTTTGTATTTGTGATCCTTTCCAAAATACCTGATTCCGGTAAGACTCACATAAATTCAATATTACAGGGTTTTTAAGACAAATTTCATGTTTGGTTTTGGAGTTATGATTATAAACCTTTCATATTTAGTACTGTTATATTGAATAAAAAAACTAACTTGTGTCTTTGTGAACCTCACAAAAGATGATTTTTCTATTACAACTAACAAAAATACATATCTCTAGGCATTATTAGCCATTTTGCATGTGTTGTTTAGAAGTTATGTTTGAATACATTTTTATTGCTTTTTTCGCATTATCTCAGGATTGTAAGACTATCATAGTCATATTGAGTAAAAACCTACTTTTTGCATTTGCAAGATTTAAAAAAGCATATGTTTCGAGTAAAACTCCCAAATATGCATGATTTCAGGCATTATTAGCCATTTTTCATGTGTGGTGTAGGAGTTATGTTTAAATAACTGTCATATTGAGTGTTACAGTATACAGTCATATTGAGTAAAACCTCATTTTTGTATTTGCAAACCATAGAAAAACAACTGTATCTAGTAAAACTCACATGTATTCAATATCACAGGCATTTTTAGACATTTTGCACGTTTGGATTAGGAATTATGTTGGAATACGTTTTTGTTGCTTTTTTCGCATTATCTCAGGATTCTAAGTACATTACTGTCAAATTGAGTAAAAATATACTTTTTGTTTTTGCAAACCCTACCAAATGTTTTTTTTCTGGAAAACTCTCAAAGATGCATTTCTTCAGGCATTATTAGAAATTTTGCATGTGTATTTTTGGAGTTATGTTTCAAAAACTGACATTTTGAGTTTGACAATCCTGATTTTTGACAAAACCTGATTTTTGTATTTGTGATCCTTTCCAAAATACCTGATTCCGGTAAGACTCACATAAATTCAATATTACAGGGTTTTAAGACAAATTTCATGTTTGGTTTTGGAGTTATGATTATAAACCTTTCATATTTAGTACTGTTATATTGAATAAAAAAACTAACTTGTGTCTTTGTGAACCTCACAAAAGATGATTTTTCTATTACAACTAACAAAAATACATATCTCTAGGCATTATTAGCCATTTTGCATGTGTTGTTTAGAAGTTATGTTTGAATACATTTTTATTGCTTTTTTCGCATTATCTCAGGATTGTAAGACTATCATAGTCATATTGAGTAAAAACGTACTTTTTTGCATTTGCAAGATTTAAAAAAGCATATGTTTCGAGTGAAACTCCCATATATGCATGATTTCAGGCATTATTAGCCATTTTTCATGTGTGGTGTAGGAGTTATGTTTAAATAACTGTCATATTGAGTGTTACAGTATACAGTCATATTGAGTAAAACCTCATTTTTGTATTTGCAAACCATAGAAAAACAACTGTATCTAGTAAAACTCACATGTATTCAATATCACAGGCATTTTTAGACATTTTGCACGTTTGGATTAGGAATTATGTTGGAATACATTTTTATTGCTTTTTTCGCATTATCTCAGGATTCTAAGTACATTACTGTCAAATTGAGTAAAAATATACTTTTTGTTTTTGCAAACCCTACCAAATGTTTTTTTTCTGGAAAACTCTCAAAGATGCATTTCTTCAGGCATTATTAGACATTTTGCATGTGTATTTTTGGAGTTATGTTTCAAAAACTGACATTTTGAGTTTGACAAACCTGATTTTTGACAAAACCTGATTTTTGTATTTGTGATCCTTTCCAAAATACCTGATTCCGGTAAGACTCACATAAATTCAATATTACAGGGTTTTTAAGACAAATTTCAT
>NW_026907194.1:0-76618 GCF_033978795.1 Nerophis ophidion | reverse complement strand
AGGTTCGACTATTCTGTGGACTCCCCTCTCTATCACACCTGAATGGACTCGTGGAGTGTGTTCCCGCCATAGTTGGAACACACACTCAGTTCCTTCGTGAATAGTGGAACCATCACCCATCCAGAGGCACCTCTCCCGATGCCCATGCAATGCTGCTGAAACCTTTCAACTAAGACATCCCCACAGCATCCAAAGTCCTCAGGAACCCCTGTTGGATCTCATCCAGCTTTTCAATGACCACCAAACACTGATTCCGAAAAGGAAGACCTCTAGGTTTGATTGAGGAGGCCTTCGGAGTATTTCTAAAACCGATCTCCAACATCCCAAGTCATGGTCAGCAGCACACCACCCCCACCATGCAGATCCACTAGATCCACTCGACGTCCATTGCACCGGTCGCCCAGGGGGAGCTCCACAGATATGTGGTTTCCTCCAAGGTTTCTCAACGTCATCCCCCAAGGGCTTGTGCAGCCCTTTGAGGCACTCGTGATTTAGGACTATATAAGTAAACATTGATTGATTGATTGATTGATTGATTGATTGACCATACAAGGTGTTGGTAGTAGACTGCTTCTCCCTCCTGAAAGGGCAGACGGTGGCCCAGAATCTCATCAAAGGCATTAGGGAGTTACGAGGGACTTTTCCTATTGCCAAGTTCTTGCCACGGCGACCTCCAGAGCTGTGAACCCCTTGGACTGCCGGTGCTTGCCAGCCGCCTCCTGAGTCCCATCGGCCAAAACCCCCAAGAGGACTCCTTCTTCAGCTTGACGGCCTCCCACATACCCTGTGTCCAGCGGGCGGATTCTGGAATTATCGCACCAACCAGCTTGCCTCGACCACAAAAGCACGGACCATGCCCCATTTGGACTCAGGGTCCACTCCTAAGTATTTAACATTTAAAACACATCAAGTCCTGGAGTATCCCCAACAACAAGTTAAGACCAGATGAAAGGTGTCCTGGGTGGTCCACCAACATCATAAACCATCGAACTAGGCCATCAAAATCGGTTTTCCCGATACGGATCAAAGTTTACGTATTGACGCCTTCGGAAGAAAACTACAGCCTCTGTTGGGCCCCAAACCAGATCGTGTTCCTGGCCCCTTATAGTTGGATTTTTATAAAGGTGGGGCCTCAGTGAATGTGTGAACGTGGCCCCAAACCAGACAGTTCTGATTTGTACTTTTGTGTTTGTGCTTCTCAGGACCTGCCAGAGGACTTGTGAGCAGAAACAAAGATGTACTCTGCATGCTTCCTGTCCACCATATTGATCTTTTTGTCAAGCCAGGCCTGCGCCGGCGGTAGGCAGTAGGCAGGGGGGGAGGCCCCCGTGCAATTTGTGAGGCCCCTGAGCGAGCAGCGGCCGACTGGATTACAGCGACAGGGACATTTGTAAAAGAGATATTTAGCGGGCGAAATGAAGTTAGCCAGCATGCTTTGTGCGCGGGTGACAGGTAGAGCGGGGCTCCCTGGGAGCAGGCGTAATAAAGCGCTATCTGTCTGCCGCCTTCTAATGCCCCCCCACTAATAAAAGGCACCGCTGGGGTGACTGTGCACAAATAAGGGCCGGGAGCTGCCGGACATCCATCCCCCGGGCCCCTGGAGCCACATTACACAAAGCTAATGGCCACTCCAAGCGTCATTAGGATATTAATTCTGCACGTTTGTGAAGTGATTCCATCTGTAAGGTGACACTTTCCGCCTGCTAGTCCTAAACACCCGCATTCTTACTCCTGCTAGTCCTAAACCCCTGCATTCTTACTCCTGCTAGTCCTAAACCCCCGCATTCTTGCTCCTGCTAATCATAAACCCCCCGCATTCTTACTCCTGCCAGTCCTAAACCCCCGCATTCTTACTCCTGCTAGTCCTAAACCCCCCACATTCTTACTCCTGCTAGTCCTAAACCCCCCACGTTCTTACTCCTACTAGTCCTAAACCCCCGCATTCTTACTCCTGCTAGTCCTAAACCCCCGTATTTTTACTCCTGCTAGTCCTAAACCCCCCACATTCTTACTCCTGCTAGTCCTAAACCCCCCGCATTCTTACTTCTGCTAGTCCTAAACCCCCGCATTCTTTCTCCTGCTAGTCCTAAACCTCCCGCATTGTTACTCCTGCTAGTCCTAAACCCCCGCATTCTTACTCCTGCTAGTCCTAAACCCCCGCATTCTTACTTCTGCTAGTCCTAAACCCCCGCATTCTTACTCCTGCTAGTCCTAAACCCCCCGCATTCTTACTCCTGCTAGTCCTAAACCCCCGTATTTTTACTCCTGCTAGTCCTAAACCCCCCACATTCTTACTCCTGCTAGTCCTAAACCCCCCGCATTCTTACTTCTGCTAGTCCTAAACCCCCGCATTCTTTCTCCTGCTAGTCCTAAACCTCCCGCATTGTTACTCCTGCTAGTCCTAAACCCCCGCATTCTTTCTCCTGCTAGTCCTAAACCTCCCGCATTGTTACTCCTGCTAGTCCTAAACCCCCGCATTCTTACTCCTGCTAATCCTAAACCCCCACATTCTTACTCCTGCTAGTCCTAAACCCCCGCATTCTTACTCCTGCTAGTCCTAAACCCCCGCATTCTTACTCCTGCCAGTCCTAAACCCCCCACATTCTTACTCCTGCTAGTCCTAAACCCCCCACATTCTTACTCCTGCCAGTCCTAAACCCCCCGCATTCTTACTCCTGCTAGTCCTAAACCCCCGCATTCTTACTCCTGCTAGTCCTAAACCCCCGCATTCTTACTCCTGCTAGTCCTAAACCCCCGCATTCTTACTCCTGCTAGTCCTAAACCCCCGCATTCTTACTCCTGCCAGTCCTAAACCCCCGCATTCTTACTCCTGCTAGTCCTAAACCCCCCACATTCTTACTCCTGCTAGTCCTAACCCCCCGCATTCTTACTCCTGCTAGTCCTAAACCCCGCATTCTTACTCCTGCTAGTCCTAAACCCCCGCATTCTTACTCCTGCTAGTCCCAAACCCCCGCATTCTTACTCCTGCTAGTCCTAAACCCCCCGCATTCTTACTCCTGCTAGTCCTAAACCCCGCATTCTTACTCCTGCTAGTCCTAAACCCCCCGCATTCTTACTCCTGCTAGTCCTAAACCCCCCGCATTCTTACTCCTGCTAGTCCTAAACCCCCGCATTTTACTCCTGCTAGTCCTAAACCCCCCACATTCTTAGTCCTGCTAGTCCTAAACCCCCCGCATTCTTACTCCTGCTAGTCCTAAACCCCCGCATTCTTACTCCTGCTAGTCCTAAACTCCCGCATTCTTACTCCTGCTAGTCCTAAACCCCCGCATTCTTACTCCTGCCAGTCCTAAACCCCCGCATTCTTACTCCTGCTAGTCCTAAACCCCCGCATTCTTACTCCTGCTAGTCCTAAACCCCCGCATTCTTACTCCTCCTAGTCCTAAACCCCCCGCATTCTTACTCCTGCTAGTCCTAAACCCCCGCATTCTTACTCCTGCTAGTCCTAAACCCCCGCATTCTTACTCCTGCTAGTCCTAAACCCCCGCATTCTTACTCCTGCTAGTCCTAAACCCCCACATTCTTACTCCTGCTAGTCCTAAACCCCCACATTCTTACTCCTGCTAGTCCTAAACCCCGCATTCTTACTCCTGCTAGTCCTAAAACCCCCACATTCTTACTCCTGCTAGTCCTAAACCCCCGCATACTTACTCCTGCTAGTCCTAAACCCCCCACATTCTTATTCCTGCTAGTCCTAAACCCCCGCATTCTTACTCCTGCTAATCCTAAACCCCCACATTCTTACTCCTGCTAGTCCTAAACCCCCGCATTCTTACTCCTGCTAGTCCTAAACCCCCGCATTCTTACTCCTGCCAGTCCTAAACCCCCCACATTCTTACTCCTGCTAGTCCTAAACCCCCCACATTCTTACTCCTGCCAGTCCTAAACCCCCCGCATTCTTACTCCTGCTAGTCCTAAACCCCCGCATTCTTACTCCTGCTAGTCCTAAACCCCCGCATTCTTACTCCTGCTAGTCCTAAACCCCCGCATTCTTACTCCTGCTAGTCCTAAACCCCCGCATTCTTACTCCTGCCAGTCCTAAACCCCCGCATTCTTACTCCTGCTAGTCCTAAACCCCCCACATTCTTACTCCTGCTAGTCCTAAACCCCCCGCATTCTTACTCCTGCTAGTCCTAAACCCCCGCATTCTTACTCCTGCTAGTCCTAAACCCCCGCATTCTTACTCCTGCTAGTCCCAAACCCCCGCATTCTTACTCCTGCTAGTCCTAAACCCCCCGCATTCTTACTCCTGCTAGTCCTAAACCCCCGCATTCTTACTCCTGCTAGTCCTAAACCCCCCGCATTCTTACTCCTGCTAGTCCTAAACCCCCCGCATTCTTACTCCTGCTAGTCCTAAACCCCCGCATTCGTACTCCTGCTAGTCCTAAACCCCCGCATTCTTACTCCTGCTAATCCTAAACCCCCCAAATTCTTACTCCTGCTAGTCCTAAACCCCCCACATTCTTACTCCTGCTAGTCCTAAACCCCCACATTCTTACTCCTGCTAGTCCTAAACCCCCGCATTCTTACTCCTGGTGACTTCCAAGGGCGGACACAAACCCAACTATAGAGCTTCTGGTGGCTTCCAGGGGCCGACACAAACCCGACTATAGAGCTCGTCCTTGGAGATGGAGCCCGACGGAGCGAGTCCGAGTGCTGCCAACAGTGGGGGAGCAGATGGTCCAACCTTGTCTGGGAAACGTTTGGGCATCAAAACTAAGAAGTCTTTGCGACCAGAAGTGAAGTAAATTTATATAGCGCTTTTCTCTAGTGACTCCAAGCGCTTTTACATGGTGAAACCCAATATCTAAATTACATTTAAAGCAGTGTGGGTGGCACTGGGAGCAGGTGGGTAAAGTGTCGGATGGCGGAAGAGGGGTTCGAACCTGGAACCCTCAAGTCGCTGGCATGGCCACTCTGCCAACCGAGCTACACCAAAAGTGTGATAATGCGAAAATAATGACAAATAATGCAATGCATTCTTATAAAATATGTTTTTATCCACAAATTCAACATTATTTGAACATTAATTGAACGTGCATTCTTATATAAAACATGTCAATTATTACTCAGATATAGTGAAAAATAATATAGTGTGCCTGCCCAAAACAATTTTAATAGGCATTTTAGTTAAAACATGTTTTTATCCACAAATTCAACATTATTTGAAAATTAATTGAACAACTATACGTGCATTCTTGTATAAAATATGTCAATTATTACTCTGATGTAGGGAAAATAACATAGTGTGTCTGCCCAAAACAATTTTAATAGGCATTTTAGTTAAAACATGTTTTTATCCACAAATTCAACATCATTTGAACATTAATTGAACAACTATGCGTGCATTCTTATATAAAACATGTCAATTATTACTCAGATATAGTGAAAAATAATATAGTTTGCCTGCCCAAAACAATTTTAATAGGCATTTTAGTTAAAATATGTTTTCATCCACAAATTCAACATTATTTGAAAATTAATTGAACAACTATACGTGCATTCTTGTATAAAATATGTCAATTATTACTCTGATGTAGGGAAAATAACATAGTATGTCTGCCCAAAACAATTTTAATAGGCATTTTAGTTAAAACATGTTTTTATCCACAAATTCAACATCATTTGAACATTAATTGAACAACTATGCGTGGCATATCCTTATTATATAAACATGTCAATTATTACTCAGATATAGTGAAAAATAATATAGTGTGCCTGCCCAAAACAATTTTAATAGGCATTTTAGTTAAAACATGTTTTTATCCACAAATTCAAAATTATTTGAACATTAATTGAACAACTATACGTGCATTCTTATATAAAACATGTCAATTATTACTCAGATATAGTGAAAAATAATATAGTGTGCCTGCCCAAAACAATTTTAATAGGCATTTTAGTTAAAACATGTGTTTTGAATCCACAGAATCAACATTATTTTAACAACTGTCCATGCATTCTTATATTAAATATGTCAATCATTATATCAGATATAGAGAAAAATAACATTGTGTGTCTGTACAAAACAAGTTAAATGGGCATTTTAGTTAAAATATGTGTTTTTATCCACAAACTCAACATTATTTTAACAACTGTCCATGCATTCTTATATTAAATATGTCAATCATTATATCAGATATAGAGAAAAATAACATTGTGTGTCTGTACAAAACAAGTTAAATGGGCATTTTAGTTAAAATTTGTTTTTATCACCAAATTCAACATAATTTTAACGTTATTGTAACAACTGTACATGCATTCTTTTACAAAATATGTCAATTATTAGTCAGATAGGGTGAACAATAATAAAGTGTGCCTACATAAAACGATTTTAATCGGCATTTTAGTTAAAACGTGTTTTTATCCACACATTTAACATTATTTGAACATTATTCTAACAACTGTACAAACATTTTTACATAAAATACGTCAAGTATTACTCTGATGTGGGGCAAATAACATAGTGTGTCTGCACAAAATAATTTTAATGGGAATTATAGTTAAAAGTGTTTTTATGAACAAATTCAACATTATTTTAACATTATTTCAACAACTGTACAAGCATTCTTACATAAAACAGGTCAATTATTACTCAGATGTAGTGAACAATAATATATTGTGTGCCGACACGAAACAATTTTAAATGGGCATTTTAGTTAAAACATGTTTTTGTGAACAAATTCAACAATATGTTAACATTATTTTAACAACTGTCCAAGCATTCTTGTATAAAACTTGTTAATTATTACTCAGATGTAGGGCAAATAACATAGTGTGTCTGCACAAAACAATTTTAGTGGGAATTTTATTTAAACATGTGTTTTTATGAACAAATTCAACATTATTTTAACAATATTTTAACAACTGTACATGCATTCTTTATAAAAAAAAAATACATCAATTATTACTCACATATAGTAAAAAATAACATAATGTGCCGGCACAAAACAATTTTAATGGGCATTTTAGTTAAAACATGTGTTTTTTTACCACATATTCAACATTATTTGAACATTAATTGAACAACTACACATGCATTCTTACATAAAATATGCCAATCATTACTCAGATATAGTGAACAATAATATAGTGTGGCGACACGGAACAATTTTAAAGGGCATTGTAGTTAAAACATGTGTTTTTATGAACAAATTCAACATTATTTTAACAATATTTTAACAACAGTACAAGCATTCTTATACGAACATGTCAATTATTACTCCCATGTAGGGAAAATAACATATTGTGTCTGCACAAAACAATTTTAATGGGCATTTTAGTTAGAATATGTGTTTTTATCCACAAACTCAACATTATTTTAACAACTGTCCATGCATTCTTATATTAAATATGTCAATCAATATATCAGATATAGAGAAAAATAACATTGTGTGTCTGTACAAAACAAGTTAAATGGGCATTTTAGTTAAAATTTGTTTTTATCACCAAATTCAACATAATTTTAACATTATTGTAACAACTGTACATGCATTCTTTTACAAAATATGTCAATTATTAGTCAGATAGGGTGAACATTAATAAAGTGTGCCTACATAAAACGATTTTAATGGGCATTTTAGTTAAAACGTGTTTTTATCCACAAACTCATTATTTTAACATTATTTTAACAACTGTGCATGCATTCTTATATCAAATATGTCAAACAATATATCAGATATAGAGAAAAATATCATAGTTTGCCTGCACAAAACAGTTTTAATTGACATTTTAGTTAAAAAGTGTTTTTATCCACAAATTCAACATTATTTGAACATTAATTAAACAACTATACGTGCATTCTTGCATAAAATATGTCAATCATTACTCAGATATAGTGAATAATAATATAGTGTGCCGACATAAAACAATTTTAATGGGCATTTTAGTTAAACCATGTGTTTTTATTCACAAATTCAACATTATTTAAACATTATTTTAACAACTGTACACACATTCTTATATAAAACATGTCAAATATTACTCACATACAGTGAAAAACAACGATGTGCCTGCACAAAACAAGTTAATTGGGTATTTTAGTTAAAACGTGTTTTCATCAACAAATTCAACATTATTTTAACATTATTTTAACAACTGTACAAGCATTCATAGATAAAATACGTCAATTATTACTCAGATATAGGGAAAAAATAACATAGTGTGCCTGCACAAAACCATTTTAATGGGCGTTTTAGTTAAAACATGTGTTTTTATCCACAAACTAAACATTATTTTAACCACTGTACATGTAATCTCATGTAAAATATGTCAATTATTACTCACATATAGTGAAAAAATAACATAGTGTGCCTGCACTAAACAATTTTAATGGGTATTTTAGTTAAAAATATGTTTTTATCCACAAACTCAACATTATTTTAACATTAATTTAACAACTGTACAGGCATTCTTATATAAATAATGCCAATTATTACTCAGATAGAGTGAAAAGTAACATAGAGTGCCTGCACAAAACAAGTTTAATTGCCATTTTAGTTAAAACATGTTTTTATCAACACATTCAACATTATTTAAAAAAATGTTTTAACAACTCTACATTCATTTTTATATTAAATATGTCAATTATTACTCAGCACTAGAGACACATATCATAGTTTGCCTGCACAAAAACAAGTTAAATGGGCATTTTAGTTAAAAATGTGTTTTTATCCACAAACTGAACATTATTTTAACAACTGTAAATGCATTTTCGTTTACAATTTTTCAATTATTACTCAGATATAGTGAACGATAACATAGTGTGCCTGCACAAAACAATTTCAATGGGCATTTTAGTTAAAAATGTGTTTTTATCCACAAACTTAACATTATTTTAACGACTGTAAATGCATTCTTGTTTAAAATATGTCAATTTTTACTCAGATAGAGTGAAAAGTAACATAGTGTGCCTGCACAAAACAAGTTTGATATGCATTTTAGTTAAAAATGTGTTTTTTATCCACAAACTCAACATTATTTTAACAACTGTACATGCATTCTCATATAAAATATGCAAATCATTACTCAGATATAGTGAAACACAACATTAAGAGCCTGCACAGAACAAGTTTAATGGGCATTTTAGTTAAAATGTGTTTTTATCAACACATTCAACGTTATTTAAAGATGATTTTAACAACTGCACATACATGTTTATATTAAATATGTCAATTATTACTCAGATATAGAGAAAAATAACATAGTGTGCCTGCACAAAACCATTTCACTGGGGATTTTAGTTAAAAATGTGTTTTTATCCACAAACTTAACATTATTTTAACAACTGTAAATGCATTCTTGTTTAAAATATTTAAATTTTTACTCAGATAGAGTGAAAAGTAACATAGTGTGCCTGCACAAAACAAGTTTGATATGCATTTTAGTTAAAAATGTGTTTTTTATCCACAAACTCAACATTATTTTAACAACTGTACATGCATTCTTATATAAAATATGTGAATCATTACTCAGATATAGTGAAACACAACATTAAGGGCCTGCACAGAACAAGTTTAATGGGCATTTTAGTTAAAATGTGTTTTTATCAACACATTCAACGTTATTCAAAGATGATTTTAACAACTGCACATGCATGTTTATATTAAATATGTCAATTATTACTCAGATATAGAGAAAAATAACATAGTGTGCCTGCACAAAAAAATTTCAATGGGGATTTTAGTTAAAAATATGTTTTTATCCACAAACTTAACATTATTTTAACGACTTTAAATACGTTCTTGTTTAAAATATGTCAATTTTTACTCAGATAGAGTGAAAAGTAACATAGTGTGCCTGCACAAAACAAGTTTGATATGCATTTTAGTTAAAAATGTGTTTTTTATCCACAAACTCAACATTATTTTAACAACTGTACATACATTCTTGTATAAAATATCCGAATCATTACTCAGATATAGTGAAACACAACATTAAGGCCCTGCACAGAAAAAGTTTAATGGCCATTTTAGTTAAAATATGTTTTTATCAACAAAGTCAACGTTATTTAAACATTATTTTAACAACTGCACATGCATGTTTATATTAAATTTGTCAATTATTACTCAGCTATAGAGAAAAATAACACAGTGTGCCTGCACAAAAAAATTTCAATGGGGATTTTAGTTAAAAATGTGTTTTTATCCACAAACTTAGCATTATTTTAATGACTGTAAATGCATTCTTATATAAAATATGTCAATTATTACTCAGATATAGAGAAAAATAACACAGTGTGCCTGCACAAAAAAATTTCAATGGGGATTTTAGTTAAAAATGTGTTTTTATCCACAAACTTAGCATTATTTTAATGACTGTAAATGCATTCTTATATAAAATATGTCAATTATTACTCAGATATAGAGAAAAATAACGCAGTGTGCCTGCACAAAAAAATTTCAATGGGGATTTTAGTTAAAAATGTGTTTTTATCCACAAACTTAACATTTTTTTAACGACTGTAATTGCGTTCTTGTTTAAAATATGTAAATTTTTACTCAGATAGAGTGAAGAGTAACATAGTGGGCCTGCACAAAACAAGCTTAATTTGCATTTTAGTTAAAAATGTGTTTTTTATCCACACACTCAACATTATTTTAACAACTTTAAAATTAAATCCAAAATAAGTAACATTTATTTTGAAATGCCGTCCTCGAAATCATCTTGAGAGAAGTGTTTACAGGACATGGGTGGACCAAGCAGAGCAAACAACATCAAATATTGTATTTTATTTTACAGTTGTCCCTTTAATAATTGCGGTCAATACTAACGGGATTATAATTAATGCAGATTTAAAAATACTCATTAGGGAAATATATTGTTTTCAACATTATTGGAACCCTTTTAACACGAAATTACTGACACATCCCAACAGTAGCCGGGAGGATCCTCTAAGGGTCATGTCTTCAGTTGTCACCCGGCCACTACAACAGAACCACTGCCCGGAAACACTTTCTCACATTTTGGGTAATTCCCAATATATATATATATATATATATATATTATATATATATATATATATATATATATATATATATATATATATATATATATATACATATACATATTTACATATATATATATATATACAAATAAATGATATTATGTATTAGATATTTACAATAAAAAGACATAAAGTCGGGTGATGTCGTGGCGTACAGGGTTGCGAGTTCAATCCCCCGCCAGGCCTGCAACACGCAAACATGAAAGCCAAAGGGGGCGGGGCTAGCCGATCTCTCCCTGGAAGAAAAGCAGCCTTTTAAAGTCCAAGACTGTCCGAGTGCATTAAGACTCTGTGATAAGGTCTGGCTGCCTTGCTTGCGACATGAACCCAAGACGCAGAGGCAGAAGGCAAAGTGCGGGGGGGGGGGGGGGGGGGGGGTCAATTTGAGCTGCGGCATGGTGGAAGCAGGAGTGGGCGACGGACGGGTAAGCGGGCCAAGGAAAAAACTCCACCGTCAATGCCGCCAAATAACGATCCAGTCCGGCTGGCTCAGTACGCTCGCTGGCATTGATCGTTATTAGAATGTGTGTTTGTGCCGTGAGACATAAAGAAATAGTGTGAGACATAAATACATCTTGTGAGACATAAATAAATAGTAAGATACATCAATACTTATTGCGTGACATGGGTAAATATTGTGAGACGTAAAAACATATTGTGTGACATAAAGACATAAATACATCTTGTGAAGCATGAATAAATCTTGTGAGACATAAAGAAATACTCTGTGACAAAAATAAATATTGTGGGACATGCAATAATATTGTGGGAGACAAATAAATATAGTGAGATATAAAGAAATAGTACGATACATAAATACATATCGTGTTAAATAAAGAAATATTGTGAGACATAAATAAATATTGTTAGACATAAATACATTGTGTGAGACATAAATAAATATTGTTAGATATAAATAAATATTGTGAGACCTAAATACATTGTGTGAGACATAAATAAATATTGTTAGACATAAATACATTGTGTGAGACATAAATAAATATTGTTAGATATAAATAAATATTGTGAGACCTAAATACATTGTGTGAGACATAAATAAATATTGTTAGACATAAATACATTGTGTGAGACATAAATAAATATTGTTAGACATAAATAAATATTGTGAGACATAAATAAATATGGTTGGACATGAAAAAATCTTTTGAGACATAAATAAAAAGTATGAGACATAAATACATATTGTGAGACATAAATAAATATTGTGTGACATGAGGAAATATTGTGAGACAAAGAAATCTTGTGAGATAAAAATAAATATTGTGAAACATAAAGAAATATTGTGGCACATAAAAAAAATATTGTGTGACACAAGGATATGTTGTGATACATAAACAAATATTTTGAGACATAAATAAATAATGTGGGACAAAGATAAATAGTATGTGACATAAATCAATAGTATAAGACATAAAGAAATATTATGAGACAAAAATAAGTATCTTGAGACATAAAGAAATAGTGTCAGACCTGAAAAAATCTTGTGAGACATAACAAAATAGTGTGACATAAAGAAATAGTGTGAAAGAAAAAGAAATATTGTGAGACAAATAAATATTGTAAAACATAAAGAACTATTATGAGACATGGATGAATATTGTGAAACATAAATAAATATTGTGAGACATAAATAAATATTGTCAGACATAAATAAATATTGTGAGACATGAATAAATATTTTTGGACATGAAGAAATATTTTGAGACATAAATAAAAAGTATGAGACATAAATACATATTGTGAGACATAAATAAATATTGTGTGACATGAGGAAATATTGCGAGACAAAGAAATCGTGTGAGACAAAAATAAATATTGTGAAACACAAAGAAATATTGTGGCACATAAAAAAAATATTGTGTGACGCAAGGATATGTTGTGATATAAAAATAAATACTGTGAGACATAAATAAATACTGTGAGACATAGATAAATAGTATGTGACATTAATCAATAGTATAAGACATAAAGAAATATTATGAGACAAAAATAAGTATTTTGAGACATAAAGAAATAGTGTCAGACCTGAAGAAATCTTGTGAGACATAACAAAATAGTGTGACATAAAGAAATAGTGTGAGAGAAAAAGAAATATTGTGAGACAAAGAAATATTGTAAAACATAAATAACTATTATTAGACAGGGATGAATATTGTGAAACATAAATAAATATTGTGAGACATAAATAAATATTGTTAGACATAAATAAATATTGTGAGACTTAAATAAATATTGTTAGACATGAAGAATTATTTTGAGACATAAATAAAAAGTATGAGAAATAAATACATATTGTGAGACATAAATAAATATTGTGTGACATGAGGAAATATTGTGAGACAAAGAAATCTTGTGAGACATAAAAAAATAGTGTGACATAAAGAAATAGTTTGAGAAAAAATTAAATATTGTGAGACAAAGAAATATTGTTAAACATAAAGAAATATTATGAGACATGGTTGAATATTGTGAAACATAAATAAATATTGTGGGACATAAATAACTATTGTTAGACATAAATAAATATTGTGAGACATAAATAAATATTGTTAGACATGAAGACATCTTTTGAGTCATAAATAAAAAGTATGAGACATAAATACATATTGTGAGACATAAATAAATATTGTGTGACATGAGGAAATATTGTGAGACAAAGAAATCTTGTAAAACATAAATAACTCTTATTAGACAGGGATGAATATTGTGAAACATAAATAAATATTGTGAGACATAAATAAATATTGTTAGATATAAATAAATATTGTGAGACTTAAATATTGTTAGACATGAAGAATTATTTTGAGACATAAATAAAAAGTATGAGACATAAATAAATATTGTGAGACATAAATAAATATTGTGAGACATAAATAAATATTGTTAGACATGAAAAATCTTTTGAGACCTAAATAAAAAGTATGAGACATAAATACATATTGTGAGACATAAATAAATATTGTGTGACATGAGGAAATATTGTGAGACAAAGAAATCGTGTGAGACAAAAACAAATATTGTGAAACACAAATAAATATTGTGGCACATAAAAAAAATATTGTGTGACGCAAGGATATATTGTGATAAATAAATACATATTTTGAGACATAAATAAATACTGTGAGACATAGATAAATAGTATGTGACATAAATCAATAGAATAAGACACAAAGAAATATTATGAGACAAAAATAAGTATTTTGAGACATAAAGAAATAGTGTCAGACCTGAAGAAATCTTGTGAGACATAACAAAATAGTGTGACATAAAGAAATAGTGTGAGAGAAAAAGAAATATTGCGGGACAAAGAACTATTGTAAAACATAAAGAACTATTATGACACATGGATGAATATTGTGAAACATAAATAAATATTGTGAGACATAAATACATATTTTTAGACATAAATAAATATTGTGAGACATAAATAAATATCGTTAGACATGAAGAAATTTTTTGAGACATAAATAAAAAGTATGAGACATAAATACATATTGTGAGACATAAATAAATATTGTGTGACATGAGGAAATCTTGTGAGACACAAATAAATATCGTGAAACATAAAGAAATATTGTGGCACATAAAAAAAATATTGTGTGACGCAAGGACATATTTTGATACATAAACAAATATTTTGAGACACAAATAAATACTGTGAGACATAGATAAATAGTATGTGACATAAATCAATAGTATAAGACATAAAGAAATATTATGATACAAAATTAAGTATTTTGAGACATAAAGAAATAGTGTCGGACCTGAATAAATCTTGTGAGACATAACAAAATAGTGTGACATAAAGAAATAGTGTGAGAGAAAAAGAAATATTGTGAGACAAATAAATATTGTAAAACATAAATAACTATTATGAGACATGGATGAATATTGTGAAACATAAATAAATATTGTGAGACATAAATAAATATTGTTGGACATAAATAAATATTGTGAGACATAAATAAATATTGTTAGACATGAAGAATTATTTTGAGACATAAATAAAAAGTATGAGACATAAATACATATTGTGAGACATAAATATTGTGTGACATGTGGAAATATTGTGAGACAAAGAAATCTTGTGAGACACAAATAAATATCGTGAAACATAAAGAAATATTGTGGCACATAAAAAAAATATTGTGTGACGCAAGGATATATTGTGATACATAAACAAATATTTTGAGACACAAATAAATACTCTGAGACATAGATAAATAGTATGTGACATAAATCAATAGTATAAGACATAAAGAAATATTATGAGACAAAATTAAGTATTTTGAGACATAAAGAAATAGTGTCGGACCTGAATAAATCTTGTGAGACATAACAAAATAGTGTGACATAAAGAAATAGTGTGAGAGAAAAAGAAATATTGTGAGACAAGTAAATATTGTAAAACATAAATAACTATTATGAGACATGGGTGAATATTGTGAAACATAAATAAATATTGTGAGACATAAATAAATATTGTTAGACATAAATAAATATTGTGAGACATAAATAAATATTTTTAGACATGAAGACATCTTTTGAGACATAAATAAAAAGTATGAGACATAAATAAATATTGTGTGACACAAAGAAATATTGTGGCACATAAAAAAAATATTGTGTGACACAACGATATATTGTAATACATAAATAAATATTTTGAGACATAAATAAATACTGTGAGACGTAGATAAATAGTATGTGACATAAATCAATAGTATAAGACATAAAGAAATATTATGGGACAAAAATAAGTATTTTGAGACATAAATAAATAGTGTCAGACCTGAATAAATCTTGTGAGACATAACAAAATAGTGTGACATAAAGAAATAATGTGAGAGAAAAAGAAATATTGCGGGACAAAGAAATATTGTAAAACATAAAGAACTATTATGAGACATGGATGAATATTGTGAAACATAAATAAATATTGTGAGACATAAATAAATATTGTTAGACATGAAGAAATCTTTTGAGACATGAATAAAAAGTATGAGACATAAATACATATTGTGAGACATAAATAAATATTGTGTGACATGAGGAAATATTGTGAGAAAAATACATCTTGTGAGACAAAAATAAATATTGTGAAACATAAAGAAATATTGTGCCACATAAAAAATATTGTGTGACACAAGGATATGTTGTGATACATAAATAAATATTTTGAGACATAAATAAATACTGTGGGACATAGATAAATAGTATGTGACATAAATCAATAGTATAAGACATAAAGAAATATTATGAGACAAAAATAAGTATGTTGAGACATAAATAAATAATTTCAGACCTGAAGAAATCTTGTGAGACATAACAAAATAGTGTGACATAAAGAAATAGTGTGAGAGAAAAAGAAATATGGTGAGACAAATAAATATTGTAAAACATAAAGAACTATTATGAGACATGGATGAATATTGTGAAACATAAATAAATATTGTGAGACATAAATAAATATTGTTGGACATAAATAAATATTGTGAGACATAAATAAATATTTTTAGACATGAAGACATCTTTTGAGTCATAAATAAAAAGTATGAGACGTAAATACATATTGTGAGACATGAATAAATATTGTGTGACATGAGGAAATATTGTGAGACAAATAAATCTTGTGAGACACAAATAAATATCGTGAAACATAAAGAAATATTGTGGCACATAAAAAATATTGTGTGACACAAGGATATAGTGTGATACATAAATAAATATTTTGAGACATAAATAAATACTGTGGGACATAGATAAATAGTGTGTGACATAAGTCAATAGTATAAGACACAAATAAATATTATGAGACAAAAATAAGTATTTTGAGACATAAAGAAATAGTGTCAGAACTGAAGAAATCTTGTGAGACATAACAAAATAGTGTGACATAAAGAAATAGTGTGAGACAAATAAATATTATAAAACATAAATAACTATTATGTGACATGGATGAATATTGTGAAACATAAATAAATACTGTGAGACATAAATAAATATTGTTAGACATAAATAAATATTGTGAGACATGAATAAATATTATTAGACATGAAGAAATCTTTTGAGTCATAAATAAAAAGTATGACAAATAAATACATATTGTGAGACATAAATAAATATTGGGTGACATGAGGAAATATTGTGGGACAAATAAATCTTGTGAGACACATACATTTTGTGAAACACAAAGAAATATTGTGGCACATAAAAAAATATTGCGTGACACAAGGATATATTGTGATACATAAATAAATATTTTGAGACTTAAATAAATACTGTGAGACATAGATAAATAGTATGTGACATAAATCAATACTATAAGACATAAAGAAATATTATGAGACAAAATTAAGTATTTTGAGACATAAAGAAATAGTGTCGGACCTGAAGAAATCTTGTGAGACATAACAAAATAGTGTGACATAAAGAAATAGTGTGAGAGAAGAAGAAATATTGTGAGACAAATAAATATTGTAAAACATAAAAAACTATTATGAGACATGGATGAATATTGTGAAACATAAATAAATATTGTGAGACATAAATAAATATTGTTAGACATAAATAAATATTGTGAGACATAAATAAATATTGTTAGACATGAAGAAATCTTTTGAGTCATAAATAAAAAGTATGAGACGTAAATACATATTGTGAGACATGAATAAATATTGTGTGACATGAGGAAATATTGTGAGACAAATAAATCTTGTGAGACACAAATAAATATCGTGAAACATAAAGAAATATTGTGGCACATAAAAAATATTGTGTGACACAAGGATATAGTGTGATACATAAATACATATTTTGAGACATAAATAAATACTGTGAGACATAGATAAATAGTATGTGACATAAGTCAATAGTATAAGACACAAATAAATATTATGAGACAAAAATAAGTATTTTGAGACATAAAGAAATAGTGTCAGAACTGAAGAAATCTTGTGAGACATAACAAAATAGTGTGACATAAAGAAATAGTGTGAGACAAATAAATATTATAAAACATAAATAACTATTATGTGACATGGATGAATATTGTGAAACATAAATAAATACTGTGAGACATAAATAAATATTGTTAGACATAAATAAATATTGTGAGACATGAATAAATATTATTAGACATGAAGAAATCTTTTGAGTCATAAATAAAAAGTATGACAAATAAATACATATTGTGAGACATAAATAAATATTGGGTGACATGAGGAAATATTGTGAGACAAAAAAACTTGTGAGACACAAATAAATATTGTGAAACATAAAGAAATATTGTGGCACATAAAAATATTGTGTGACACAAGGATATATTGTGATACATAAATACATATTTTGAGACATAAATAAATACTGTGAGACATAGATAAATAGTATGTGACATAAATCAATAGTATAAGACATAAAGAAATATTATGGGACAAAAACAAGTATTTCGAGACATAAAGAAATAGTGTGAGAGAAAAAGAAATATTGTGAGACAAATAAATATTGTAAAACATAAATTATGAGACATGGATGAATATTGTGAAACATAAATAAATATTGTGAGACATAAATAAATATTGTGAGACATAAATAAATATTGTTAGACATGAAAAATCTTTTGAGACATAAATAAAAAGTATGAGACATAAATACATATTGTGAGACATAAATAAATATTGTGTGACATGAGGAAATATTGTGAGACAAAGAAATCTTGTGAGATAAAAAATAAATATTGTGAAACACAAAGAAATATTGTGGCACATAAAAATATTGTGTGACGCAAGGATATATTGTGATACATAAATACATATTTTGAGATATAAATAAATACTGTGAGACATAGATAAATAGTATGTGACATAAATCAATAGTATAAGACATAAAGAAATATTATGGGACAAAAATAAGTATTTTGAGACATAAAGAAATAATGTCAGACCTGAAGAAATCTTGTGAGACATAACAAAATAGTGTGACATAAAGAAATAGTGTGAGAGAAAAAGAAATATTGTGAGAAAAATAAATATTGTAAAACATAAAGAACTATTATGTGACATGGATGAATATTGTGAAACATAAATAAATACTGTGAGACATAAATAAATATTGTTAGACATAAATAAATATTGTGAGACATAAATAAATATTGTTAAACATGAAGAAATCTTTTGAGACATAAATAAAAAGTATGAGACATAAATACATATTGTGAGACATAAATAAATATTGTGTGACATGAGGAAATATTGTGAGACAAATAAATCTTGTGAGACATACATTTTGTGAAACACAAAGAAATATTGTGGCACATAAAAAAATATTGTGTGACACAAGGATATATTGTGATACATAAATAACTATTTTGAGACATAAATAAATACTGTGAGACATAGATAAATAGTATGTGACATAAATCAATAGTATAAGACATAAAGAAATATTATGAGACAAAATTAAGTATTTGGAGACATAAAGAAATAGTGTCAGACCTGAAGAAATCTTGTGGGACATAACAAAATAGTGTGACATAAAGAAATAGTGTGAGAGAAAAAGAAATATTGTGAGAAAAATAAATATTGTAAAACATAAAGAACTATTATGTGACATGGATGAATATTGTGAAACATAAATAAATACTGTGAGACATAAATAAATATTGTTAGACATAAATAAATATTGTGAGACATAAATAAATATTGTTAAACATGAAGAAATCTTTTGAGACATAAATAAAAAGTATGAGACATAAATACATATTGTGAGACATAAATAAATATTGTGTGACATGAGGAAATATTGTGAGACAAATAAATCTTGTGAGACACATAAATTTTGTGAAACACAAAGAAATATTGTGGCACATAAAAAAATATTGTGTGACACAAGGATATATTGTGATACATAAATAACTATTTTGAGACATAAATAAATACTGTGAGACATAGATAAATAGTATGTGACATAAATCAATAGTATAAGACATAAAGAAATATTATGAGACAAAATTAAGTATTTGGAGACATAAAGAAATAGTGTCAGACCTGAAGAAATCTTGTGGGACATAACAAAATAGTGTGACATAAAGAAATAGTGTGAGAGAAAAAGAAATATTGTGAGACAAATAAATATTCTAAAACATAAAGAACTATTATGAGACATGGATGAATATTGTGAAACATAAATACATATTGTGAGACATAAATAAATATTGTTAGACATAAATAAATATTATGAGACATAAATAGATATTGTTGGACATGAAGAAATCTTTTGAGACATAAATAAAAAGTATGAGACATAAATACATTTTGTGAGACATAAATAAATATTGTGTGACATGAGGAAATATTGTGAGACGAATAAATCTTGTGAGACACATACATTTTGTGAAACACAAAGAAATATTGTGGCACATAAAAAAATATTGTGTGACACAAGGATATATTGTGATACATAAATAACTATTTTGAGACATAAATAAATACTCTGAGACATAGATGAATAGTATGTGACTTAAATCAATAGTATAAGACAAAGAAATATTATGAGACAAAATTAAGTATGTTGAGACATAAAGAAATAGTGTCAGACCTGAAGAAATCTTGTGAGACATAACAAAATAGTGTGACATAAAGAAATAGTGTGAGACAAAATTAAATATAGTGAGACAAATAAATATTGTAAAAAATAAAGAACTATTATGAGACATGGATGAATATTGTGAAACATAAATAAATATTGTGAGACATAAATAAATATTGTGGGACATAAAAAATATTGTGTGACATAAAGATATCTTGTGATGCATAAACACAAACTGGGAGACATTAATAAATACTGTGAGACATAAATACATATTATGTGACCTGAATAACAATTATGAGACATAAAGAAATAGTGTGAGACATGAATAAATCTTGTGAGACATGAAAAAATAGTATGAGACATAAATACATACTGTGATACAGTATAATTGATAATTAATACATATTGTGAGACATTAAAAATATTGTGAGACATGAGGAAATATTGTGAGACATACATAAATACTGTGAAACATAAATAAATATTGTGAGACAAAAAGACATATTGTGAGACAGAAAGGAATCATGTGTGACAAAAATAATTATTGTGAGACATAAAATTTTATTTTGAGACATAAATAAATAGTGTGACTTAATGAAATATTGTGAGACATAAACATACTATGAAACATAAAAAACTCTTGTGAGACATAAATACATATTGTGAGATATTAATAAATATGAGACATGAATAAATATTGTGAAACATAAAGAAATATTGTGAGACATAAAAAAATATTGTGAGACAAAAATAACTCCTGTGAGACATTTATAAATAATGTGAGACATAAACAAATAAATATTATGAGACATGAATAAATATTGTGAAACAAAGAAATAGTGTGAGACATAAATGAATACTGTGAGACAAAGAAATATTGTTAAACAAAGAAATCGTGTGAGACGTAAAGAAATTTTGTGAGACATAAATAACTATTGTCTGACCTAAATAAATAGTGTGAGACATAAATAAATATTGTAGGACAGACAAATATTGTGAAAGATATAGAAACATTGTATGACATAAATACATATTTGTGACATAAAGAAAAAGTGTGAGACACAGATAATTATTGTGAGACATAAAAAAACTTTGTGAGGCATAAATACATCCTGTGTGACTTAAAGAAACAGTGTGAGACATACAAAATGATTGTGAGACATAAAGAAATCTTGTGAGACAAATAAATAGAGTGAGACGCAAATAACTATTATGATACATAAAGAAATCTTGTGAGACATGGAGAATTATTGTGAGACATAAGTAAATCTTGTGAGACGTAAATAAATATTGTGAGACATCAAATTATATTGTGAGACATAAGTAAATCTTGTGAGACATAAATAAATATTGTGAGACATCAAATTATATTGTGAGACATAACATTATATTGTGAGACATAAGTAAATCTTGTGAGACATAAATAAATATTGTGAGACAGAATTATATTGTGAGACATAAGTAAATCTTGTGAGACATAAATAAATATTGTGAGACAGAATTATATTGTGAGACATAACATTATGTTGTGAGACACAAAGAACCATTGTGAGACACAGATAATTATTGTGAGACGAATAAACTTTGTGAGACATAAAGACATCTTGTGTGTTGTAAAGAAAACTTGTGCGACGTAAAGAAACAACGTAACACATAGACAATAATTGTGAGCCATAAAGAAATCTTGTGAGACGAATAAATTGTGTGAGACATACAATAACTATTATGATACATAAAGAAATCTTGTGATACATACAGAAATCGTGTGATACATACAGAAATCTTGTGAGACATAAATAACTGTTGTGAGACATGAATAAATATCGTGAGACCTAACATTATATTTTGAGACATAAAGAACAAGTTTGAAACATGGAGAATTATTGTGAGATATAAGTAAATCTTGTGAGACATAAATAACTTTTGTGAGACATAAATTAATATTGTGAGACATATGATTATATTGTGAGACATAACATTATATTGTGAGACATGAAGAACTAGTGTGAGACATAAATAACTGTTGTGAGACATAAAGAAATACTGTAAGACAAAGAAATAGTGTTAAACAAAGAAATCTTGAGAGACATAAAGAAATCTTGTGAGACATAAATAACTATTGTGTGACCTAAAAAAATAGTGTGAGACATAAATAAATATTGTGGGACGGAAAAATATTGTGAACGATATAGAGACATTGTGTGACATAAATACATATTTGTGACATAAAGAAATAGTGTGAGACATAAAGAAACTTTGTGAGGCATAAATACATACGGTGTGACATAAAGAAATAGTGTGAGACATAAAAAATGATTGTGAGACATAAAGAAATCTTGTGAGACATAAAGAGATATTGTGTGAGATAAAGAAATAGTCCATCCATCCATCCTGTGTGACATAAATAGTGTGAGACATCGATAAATTGTGTGAGACATAAAGAAATATTAGGAGACATAAAGAAATCTTGTGTGACATAAAGAAATACTGTGAGACAAAGAAATAGTGTTAAACAAAGAAATCTTGAGAGACATAAAGAAATCTTCTGAGACATAAATAACTATTGTGTGACCTAAAAAAATAGTGTGAGACATAAATAAATATTGTGGGACAGAAAAATATTGTGAAAGATATAGAAACATTGTGTGACTTAAATACATATTTGTGACATAAAGAAATGGTGTGAGACATAAAGAAACTTTGTGAGGCATAAATACATCTTGTGTGACATAAAGAAATAGTGTGAGACATACAAAATGATTGTGAGACATAAAGAAATCATGTGAGACATAAAGAGATATTGTGTGAGATAAAGAATTAGTCCATCCATCCATCCTGTGTGACATAAATAGTGTGAGACATCGATAAATAGTGTGAGACATAAAGAAATATTAAGAGACATAAAGAACTATTGTGTGACATAAAGAAATAGTGTGACATAAAGAAATCTTGTGTGACATAAAGAAATAGTGTGAGACATAAAGAAAGACTGTGAGACAAAGAAATAGTGGTAAACAAAGAAATCTTGAGAGACATAAAGAAATCTTGTGAGACATAAAGAGATATTGTGTGAGGTAAAGAAATAGTCGATCCATCCATCCTGTGTGACATAAATAGTGTGAGACATCGATAAATAGTGTGAGACATAAAGAAATATTAGGAGACATAAAGAACTATTGTGTGACATAAAGAAATCTTGTGTGACATAAAGAAATACTGTGAGACAAAGAAATAGTGTTAAACAAAGAGATCTTGAGAGACATAAAGAAATCTTGTGAGACATAAATAACTATTGTGTGACCTCAATAAATAGTGTGAGACATAAATACATATTGTGACACATTGGATTATATTTCTGAGACATAACATTATATTGTGAGACATAAAGAAATAGTGTGAGACATACGTACATCTTGTGAGACATAAATAAATATTAGGAGACATAAAGAACTATTGTGTGACATAAAGAAATCTTGTGTGACATAAAGAAATACTGTGAGACAAAGAAATAGTGTTAAACAAAGAAATCTTGAGAGACATAAAGAAATATTGTGAGACATTAATAACTATTGTGTGACCTAAATAAATAGTGTGAGACATAAATACATATTGTGAGACATTGAATTATATTTCTGAGACATAACATTATATTGTGAGACAAAAAGAAATAGTGTGAGAAATAGAGAATTATTGTGAGACATAAGTACATCTTGTGAGACATAAATAAATATTAGGAGACATAAAGAAATCTTGTGTGACATAAAGAAATACTGTGAGACAAAGAAATAGTGTGAGACAAAGAAATCTTGAGAGACATAAAGAAATCTTGTGAGACATAAATAACTATTGTGTGACCTAAATAAATAGTGTGAGACATAAATACATATTGTGAGACATTGAATTATATTGTGGGACATAACAATATATTGTGAGCCATAAAGAAATCTTGTGAGACATAAATAACTATTGTGTGACCTAAAAAAATAGTGTGAGACATAAATAAATATTGTGGGACAGAAAAATATTGTGGAAGATATAGAAACATTGTATGACATAAATACATATTTGTGACATAAATAAATAGTGTGAGACATAAATAAACTGTGTTAGGCATAAATACATCTTGTGTGACATAAAGAAATAGTGTGAGACATACAAAATGATTGTGAGACATAAAGAAATCTTGTGAGACATAAAGAAATATTGTGTGAGATAAAGAATTAGTCCATTGTGAGACATAAAAAAATATTGTGAGACAAAAATAACTCCTGTGAGACATTTATAAATAATGTGAGACATAAACAAATAAATATTATGAGACATGAATAAATATTGTGAAACAAAGAAATAGTGTGAGACATAAATGAATACACGCCATCATCACGCCATCATCACGCCATCATCACAACATCATCACGCCATCATCACGACATCATCACGCCATCATCACGCCATCATCACGACATCATCACGCCATCATCACGACATCATCACGCCATCCTCACGCCATCATCACGCCATCATCACGCCATCATCACGCCATCATCACGCCATCATCAAGACATCATCACGCCAACATCCTGTGTGACGTAAATAGTGTGAGACATCAATAAATAGTGTGAGACATAAAGAAATATTAGGAGACATAAAGAACTATTGTGTGACATAAAGAAATAGTGTGACATAAAGAAATCTTGTGTGACATAAAGAAATATTGTGTGACATAAAGAAATAGTGTTAAACAAAGAAATCTTGAGAGACATAAATAAATCTTGTGAGACATAAATAACTATTGTGTGACCTAAATAAATAGTGTGAGACATAAATACATATTGTGAGACATTGAATTATATTTCTGAGACATAACATTATATTGTGAGACAAAAAGATATAGTGCGAGACATAGAGAATTATTGTGAGACATAAGTACATCTTGTGAGACATAAATAAATATTAGGAGACATAAAGAACTATTGTGTGACATAAAGAAATCTTGTGTGACATAAAGAAATACTGTGAGACAAAGAAATAGTGTTAAACAAAGAAATCTTGAGAGACATAAAGAAATCTTGTGAGACACGCCATCCTCACGCCATCATCACGCCATCATCACGACATCATCACGCCATCATCACGACATCATCACGCCATCATCACGCCATCATCACGACATCATCACGCCATCATCACGACATCATCACGCCATCATCACGCCATCATCACGCCATCATCACGACATCATCACGCCATCATCACGCCATCATCACGCCATCATCACGCCATCATCACGCCATCAACACGCCATCATCACGACATCATCACGCCATCATCACGCCATCATCACGCCATCATCACGCCATCATCACGCCATCATCACGAAATCATCACGCCATCATCACGACATCATCACGCCATCATCACACCATCATCACGCCATCATCACGACATCATCACGCCATCATCACGCCATCATCACGACATCATCACGACATCATCACGCCATCATCACGACATCATCACGCCATCATCACGCCATCATCACGCCATCATCACGACATCATCACGCCATCATCACGCCATCATCATGCCATCATCACGCCATCATCATGACATCATCACGCCATCATCACGCCATCATCACGCCATCATCACGCCATCATCAAGACATCATCACGCCATCATCACGACATCATCACACCATCATCACGCCATCATCACGCCATCATCACGCCATCATCACGCCATCATCACGCCATCATCACGCCATCATCACGCCATCATCACGCCATCATCACGCCATCATCACGCCATCATCACGACATCAGGCAGCGTGTTGTGATGATGGCGTGATGATGGCGTGATGATGGCGTGCGTGAGAGTGGCGTGCAGGTCAGCGCAGGCGGCGTTCATTTTGCAGGCCAAAGCTTGTTTATGTTAATAAGTTTCTATGAGTTAATGTAGCCTGACTAAAATCCTAATCACACATCATTTGTTGGAATATGTGTGTGTGTGTGTGTGTGTGTGTGTGTGTGTGTGTGTGTGTGTGTGTGTGTGTGTGTGTGTGTGCGCATACCAGATCTCACACCCAATACAACTCTGCAATCATCTGTCCTCCCTCTCTCCCTCGTTACCACACCACTCCTCTCACTGCCTCACTCTTTCACCTCTCACTGCCTCACTCTTTTACCTCTCACTGTGTCACGCTTTTACCTCTCACTGCCTCACTCTCTTACCTCTCACTGCCTCACTCTTCTACCTCTCACTGCTTCACTCGTTTACCTCTCATTGCCTCACTCTTCTACCTCTCACTGCCTCACTCTTCTACCTCTCACTGCCTCGCTCTTCTACTTCTCACTGCCTCACTCTTTTACCTCTCACTGCTTCACTTGTTTACCTCTCATTGCCTCACTCTTCTACCTCTCACTGTCTCACTCTTCTACCTCTCACTGCCTCGCTCTTCTACTTCTCACTGCGTCACTCTTCTACCTCTCACTGCCTCGCTCTTCTACTTCTCACTGCCTCACTCTTTTACCTCTCACTGCCTCACTCTTCTACCTCTCACTGCCTCACTCTTTTATATCTCACTGCCTCACTCTTTTACATCTCACTGCCTCACTCGTTTACATCTCACTGCCTCACTCGTTTACAATTAGATATTATCATTCTAATGTTGTCAATTAATTGTTGTCAATTAAATGCAGTTAATTAAATGTTGTTAATTAAATGCTGTTAGTAAAATGTTGTCAATAAAATGTTATCAATAAAATGTTGTCAATTAAATGTTATCAATTAAGTTGTGTCAATTAAATGTTGTCAATTAAATGTCAATAAAATTTTATCGTTATGATGTTGTTAATTAAATGATGTTAATTAGATTTTGTCAATTAAATGTGTTCAATAAAATGTTGTCAATTAAATGATGTTAATTAGATTTTGTCAATTAGATGTTGTCAATAAAATGTTGTCAATTACATGTTGTCAATTAAATGTTATCATTATGATGTTGTCAATTAAATGTCAATAAAATTTTATCGTTATGATGTTGTTAATTAAATGATGTTAATTAGATTTTGTCAATTAGATGTTGTCAATAAAATATTGTAAATTAAATGATGTTAATTAGATTTTGTCAATTAGATGTTGTCAATTCAATATTGTCAATTAGATGTTATTATTCTAATGTTGTCAATTAAATGTCAATTAAATGCAGTTAATTAAATGCTGTTAGTAAAATGTTGTCAATTAAATATTGTCAATTAGATATTATCAATTAGATATTATCATTCTAATGTTGTCAATTAAATGTTGTCAATTAAATGCAGTTAATTAAATGTTGTTAATTAAATGTTGTTAGTAAAATATTGTCAATAAAATGTTATCAATAAAATGTTGTCAATTAAATGTTATCAATTAGGTTGTGTCAATTAAATGTTGTCAATTAAATGTCAATAAAATGTTATCATTATGATGTTGTTAATTAAATGATGTTAATTAGATTTTGTTGTCAATAAAACGTTGTCAATTAAATGTCAATAAAATTTTATCGTTATGATGTTGTTAATTAAATGATGTTAATTAGATGTTGTCAATTAGATGCTGTCATTAAAATGTTGTAAATTAAATGATGTTATTTAGATTTTGTCAATTAGATGTTGTCAATAAAATGTTGTCAATTACATGTTGTCAATTAGATATTATCATTCTAATGTTGTCAATTAAATGTTGTCAATTAAATGCAGTTAATTAAATGTTGTTAATTAAATGTTGTTAGTAAAATATTGTCAATAAAATGTTATCAATAAAATGTTGTCAATTAAATGTTATCAATTAGGTTGTGTCAATTAAATGTTGTCAATTAAATGTCAATAAAATGTTATCATTATGATGTTGTTAATTAAATGATGTTAATTAGATTTTGTTGTCAATAAAACGTTGTCAATTAAATGTCAATAAAATTTTATCGTTATGATGTTGTTAATTAAATGATGTTAATTAGATGTTGTCAATTAGATGCTGTCATTAAAATGTTGTAAATTAAATGATGTTATTTAGATTTTGTCAATTAGATGTTGTCAATAAAATGTTGTCAATTACATGTTGTCAATTAAATGTTATCATTATGATGTTGTCAATTAAATGTCAATAAAATTTTATCGTTATGATGTTGTTAATTAAATGATGTTAATTAGATTTTGTCAATTAGATGTTGTCAATAAAATATTGTAAATTAAATGATGTTAATTAGATTTTGTCAATTAGATGTTGTCAATTCAATATTGTCAATTAGATGTTATTATTCTAATGTTGTCAATTAAATGTCAATTAAATGCAGTTAATTAAATGTTGTTAATTAAATGCTGTTAGTAAAATGTTGTCAATTAAATATTGTCAATTAGATATTATCATTCTAATGTTGTCAATTAAATGTTGTCAATTAAATGCAGTTAATTAAATGTTGTTAATTAAATGTTATTAGTAAAATATTGTCAATAAAATGTTATCAATAAAATGTTGTCAATTAAATGTTATCAATTAGGTTGTCAATTAAATGTCAATAAAATGTTATCATTATGATGTTGTTAATTAAATGATGTTAATTAGATTTTGTTGTCAATAAAATGTTGTCAATTAAATGTCAATAAAATGTTATCGTTATGATGTTGTTAATTAAATGATGTTAATTAGATGTTGTCAATTAGATGCTGTCATTAAAATGTTGTAAATTAAATGATGTTAATTAGATTTTGTCAATTAGATGTTGTCAATAAAATGTTGTCAATTACATGTTGTCAATTAAATGTTATCATTATGATGTTGTCAATTAAATGTCAATAAAATGTTATCGTTATGATGTTGTTAATTAAATGATGTTAATTAGATGTTGTCAATTAGATGCTGTCATTAAAATGTTGTAAATTAAATGATGTTAATTAGATTTTTTCAATTAGATGTTGTCAATAAAAGGTTGTCAATTACATGTTGTCAATTAAATGTTATCATTATGATGTTGTCAATGAAATTGTGTTAATTAGATGTTGTCAATTAAATATTGTCAATTAGAAGTTATCATTCTAATGTTGTCAATTAAATGCAGTTAATTAAATGTTGTTAATTGAACGCTGTTAGTAAAATGTTGTCAATTAAATGTTGTCAATTAAATGCAGTTAATTAAATGTTGTTAATTAAATGCTGTTAGTAAAATGTCGTCAATAAAATGTTATCAATAAAATGTTGTCAATTAAATGTTTTCAATTAGGTTTTGTCAATTAAATGTTGTCAATTAAATGTCAATACAATTTTATCACTATGATGTTGTTAATTAAATGATGTTAATTAGATTTTGTCAATTAGATGTTGTCAATAAAATGTTGTCAATTACATGATGTTAATTAGATTTTGTCAATTAGATGTTGTCAATAAAATGTTGTCAATTACATGTTGTCAATTAAATGTTATCATTATGATGTTGTCAATTAAATGATGTTAATTAGATGTCGTCAATTAGATGTTGTCAATAAAATGTTGTCAATTAAATGATGTTAATTAGATGTTGTCAATTAGATGTTGTCAATTAAATGTTGTCAATTAAATGTTATTATAATGTTGTCAATTAAATTATGTTAATTAGATGTTGTCAATTAGATGTTGTCAATTACATATCGTTAATTAAATGTTGTCAACTACATGTTGTCAATTAAATGTTATCATTATAATGTCGTCAATTGCATGTTGTCAATAAAATGTAGTCAAATAAATGTTGTCAATTAAATGTTGTCAACTAAATGTTTTCAACTAGATGTTATCATTATAATGTTGTCAGTTACATCTTGTCAATAAAATTTAGTCAATTAAATGTTGTCAAGTAGATTTTGTCAATTAAATGTTATCAATTAGATTCTGTCAAATGAATGTTGTCAATAAAATGTCAATTAAATGTTGTCACATTGATTGATTTTTGGGTGTGGATTTTGCAGTTCACACAAAAATGCATTTTTCATTTTTCTGAGCAGGTCCGTGAAGTTTGTGGAAAGAAGGCAGCTTGGATTAACACTTTGTGGGCTTCTTGCCAAAAAAGTGTTCACCTGCTAGGTTCTCTCCATGCTTTGTTAGCGTAGCACAGTTGTCACCTGCACTCTGCCAATATTGCATCTCTGGAAGTCATTGAAAGTGCGATAACACCACAACAGTAACAAATAATGCAATGCATCCATATATAAATGTCAATTATTACTCAGATATTGTGAAAAATAAAAATTAATAACGGGCATTTTAGTTAAAATGTTTTTGTGTGCACACATTAGATATTATTTTAACATTATTTTTACATTATTTTAACAATTTGCCTAAAAAAATAAAAAAAAGTCTATCATTACTCAAATTTAGTGAAAAATAACCTCGTCCCTGCACAAAACAAGTTTAATGGGCATTTTAGTTAAAAGTTAGTTTTTTTATCAACAAATTCAACATTATCTTAACATTATTTTAACAATTGTGCATGCATTCTTCTATAAAATATGTCAATCATTGTATCAGACATGGTTAAAAATAACACAGTGTGCCTGCACAAAACAAGTTTAATGGGCATTTTAGTTAAAACGTGTTTTAATCCACCAACTCAACAATTAATTAACATTATTTTATCGACTGTTCATGCGTTGTTATATAAAATATGTCAATCATTACTCAGATGTAGTGAAAATTAACATAGTGTGCCTGCACCAAACAATTTTAATTGGCATTTTAGTTAAAACGTGTTTTAATCCACAAACTCAACAATTAATTAACATTATTTTATCGACTGTTCATGCGTTGTTATATAAAATATGTCAATCATTACTCAGATGTAGTGAAAATTAACATAGTGTGCCTGAACAAAACAATTTTAATGGGCATTTTAGTTAAAACGTGTTTTAATCCACCAACTCAACAATTAATTAACGTTATTTTATCGACTGTTCTTGCGTTGTTATATAAAATATGTCAATCATTACTCAGATGTAGTGAAAATTAACATAGTGTGCCTGCACCAAACAATTTTAATTGGCATTTTAGTTAAAACGTGTTTTAATCCACCAACTCAACAATTAATTAACGTTATTTTATCGACTGTTCATGCGTTGTTATATAAAATATGTCAATCATTACTCAGATGTAGTGAAAATTAACATAGTGTGCCTGCACCAAACAATTTTAATTGGCATTTTAGTTAAAACGTGTTTTAATCCACAAACTCAACAATTAATTAACATTATTTTATCGACTGTTCATGCGTTGTTATATAAAATATGTCAATCATTACTCAGATGTAGTGAAAATTAACAAAGTGTGCCTGAACAAAACAATTTTAATGGGCATTTTAGTTAAAATGTGTTTTAATCCACCAACTCAACAATTAATTAACGTTATTTTATCGACTGTTCATGCGTTGTTATATAAAATATGTCAATCATTACTCAGATGTAGTGAAAAATAACATAGTGTGCCTGCACAAAACAATTTTAATTGGCATTTTATTTAAAAATGTGTTTTAATCCACAAACTCAACAATTAATTAAAATTATTTTATTGACTGTTCATGTGTTGTTATATAAAATATGTCAATCATTACTCAGATGTAGTGAAAATTAACATAGTGTGCCTGCACCAAACAATTTTAATTGGCATTTTAGTTAAAACGTGTTTTAATCCACAAACTCAACAATTAATTAACATTATTTTATCGACTGTTCATGCGTTGTTATATAAAATATGTCAATCATTACTCAGATGTAGTGAAAATTAACATAGTGTGCCTGAACAAAACAATTTTAATGGGCATTTTAGTTAAAACGTGTTTTAATCCACCAACTCAACAATTAATTAACGTTATTTTATCGACTGTTCTTGCGTTGTTATATAAAATATGTCAATCATTACTCAGATGTAGTGAAAATTAACATAGTGTGCCTGCACCAAACAATTTTAATTGGCATTTTAGTTAAAACGTGTTTTAATCCACCAACTCAACAATTAATTAACGTTATTTTATCGACTGTTCATGCGTTGTTATATAAAATATGTCAATCATTACTCAGATGTAGTGAAAATTAACATAGTGTGCCTGCACCAAACAATTTTAATTGGCATTTTAGTTAAAACGTGTTTTAATCCACAAACTCAACAATTAATTAACATTATTTTATCGACTGTTCATGCGTTGTTATATAAAATATGTCAATCATTACTCAGATGTAGTGAAAATTAACAGTGTGCCTGAACAAAACAATTTTAATGGGCATTTTTGTTAAAACGTGTTTTAATCCACCAACTCAACAATTAATTAACGTTATTTTATCGACTGTTCATGCATTGTTATATAAAATATGTCAATCATTACTCAGATGTAGTGAAAAATAACATAGTGTGCCTGCACAAAACAATTTTAATTGGCATTTTATTTAAAAATGTGTTTTAATCCACAAACTCAACAATTAATTAAAATTATTTTATTGACTGTTCATGTGTTGTTATATAAAATATGTCAATCATTACTCAGATGTAGTGAAAATTAACATAGTGTGCCTGCACCAAACAATTTTAATTGGCATTTTAGTTAAAACGTGTTTTAATCCACAAACTCAACAATTAATTAACATTATTTTATCGACTGTTCATGCGTTGTTATATAAAATATGTCAATCGTTACTCAGATGTAGTGAAAAATAACATAGTGTGCCTGCACAAAACAATTTTAATTGGCATTTTAGTTAAAACGTGTTTTAATCCACAAACTCAACAATTAATTAACATTATTTTATCGACTGCACATGCGTTGTTATATAAAATATGTCAATCATTACTCAGATGTAGTGAAAAATAACGTAGTGTGCCTACGCAAAACAATTTTAATTGGCATTTTATTTAAAAATGTGGTTTAATCCACCAACTCAACAATTAATTAACATTATTTTATCGACTGTTCATGCGTTGTTATATAAAATATGTCAATCATTACTCAGATGTAGTGAAAAATAACGTAGTGTGCCTACGCAAAACAATTTTAATTGGCATTTTATTTAAAAATGTGGTTTAATCCACAAACTCAACAATTAATTAACATTATTTTATCGACTGTGCATGCGTTGTTATATAAAATATGTCAATCATTACTCAGATGTAGTAAAAAATAACATACTGTGCCTGAACAAAACAATTTTAATTGGCATTTTATTTAAAAATGTGTTGTTGCTTTTTTAACAAATTCACCATTATGCTAACATTTTTTTTAACAACTGTACATGAATTTTTCTACAAAATATGTCAAATATTAGTTTGATAGAGTGAAAAATATCATTGTGTGTCTGCACAGAACAGGTTAAATGGGCATTTTAGTTAAAAATGTGTTTTTATCAACAAATTCAACACTATTTTAAAAACATTTTAACAATTGTGCATGCATTCTTCTATGAAATTTGTCAATCATTATATTAAATATGGTAAAAAAATAACATAGTTTGCCTGCACAAAACAAGTTTAATGGGCATTTTAGTTAAAACATGTTTTAATCCACAAACTCAACAATTAATTAACATTATTTTATCGACTGTACATGCGTTGTTGTATAAAATATGTCAATCGTTACTCAGATGTAGTAAAAAAATAACATAGTGTGCCTGAACAAAACAATTTTAATTGGCATTTTATTTAAAAATGTTTTGTTGCTTTTTTAACAAATTCACCATTATGCTAACGTTATTTTAACAAAGGTAAATGAATTTTTCTATAAAATATGTCAAATATTAGTTTGATAGAGTGAAAAATATCATTGTGTGTCTGCACAGAACAGGTTAAATGGGCATTTTAGTTAAAAATGTGTTTTTATCAACAAATTCAACACTATTTTTAAACATTTTTAACAATTATGCATGCATTCTTCAATGAAATCTGTCAATCATTATATTAAATATGGTAAAAAAATAACATAGTTTGCCTGCACAAAACAAGTTTAATGGGCATTTTAGTTAAAACGTGTTTTAATCCACAAACTCAACAATTAATTAACATTATTTTATCGACTGTACATGCGTTGTTATATAAAATATGTCAATCGTTACTCAGATGTAGTAAAAAAATAACATAGTGTGCCTGAACAAAACAATTTTAATTGGCATTTTATTTAAAAATGTTTTGTTGCTTTTTTAACAAATTCACCATTATGCTAACGTTATCTTAACAAATGTACATGAATTTTTGTACAAAATATGTCAAATATTAGTTTGATAGAGTGAAAAATATCATTGTGTGTCTGCACAGAACAGGTTAAATGGGCATTTTAGTTAAAAGTGTGTTTTTATCAACAAATTCAACACTATTTAAACATTTTTTTTAACAATCGTGCATGCATTCTTCTATAAAATCTGTCAATCATTATATTACATATGGTAAAAAAAAAAAAAAAATAGTGTGCCTGCACCAAACAAGTTTACAAACAAACATTTTAGTTAAACATTTGTTTTTATCCAAAAATTCAACATTATTTTAAATATTTTTAACAACTGTAAATACATTGTTATGTAAACTATTACTCAGATATAGTGAAACATTGCATAGTTTGCCTTCACCAAACAAGTTTAATGGGCATTTTAGTTAAACATTTGTTTTTATCCAAAAATTCAATATTATTTTAAATATTTTTAACAACTGTAAATACACCGTTTTGTAAACTATATAAACTAATACTCAGATATAGTGAAACATTGCATAGTTTGCCTTCACAAAACCAGTTTAATGGGCATTTTAGTTAAGCATTATTTTGTATCAACACATCAAACATTATTTTAAATATTTTTAACAACTATAAATACATTCTTATGTAAAATGTGTCAATTATACATCAGATATAGAGAAAAATAACATAGTTTGCCTGCACACAACAAGTTAAATGGGCATTTTAGTTAAAATGCGTTTTATTATCAACAAATTCAACATTATGTTAACATTTTTTTAACAACTGTATATTAATTTTTCTTTAAAATACGTCAAATATTACTAAGATAGAGCAAAAAATATCAGAGTGTGCCTGCACAAAACAGGTTTAATGGGCATTTTAGTTAAAAGTGTGTTTTTAATTTACAAAGTCAACATTATTTTAATATTATTTCAACAATTTTGCATGCATTCTTTTATAAAATATGTCAATCATTATCTCAGATATAGTGAAAATAACAGTTTCTGCCTGCACAAATCAAGTTTAATGGGAATTTTAGTAAAAAAATATGTTTTTTATAAACAAATTCAACATTATTTTAAATATTTTTAAGAACTGTAAATACATTCTTATGTAAAATATGTCAATTATTACTCAGATATAGTGAACAATAACATAGTGTGTCTGCACACAAAAAATAATGGGTATTTTAGTTAAAAAATAGTTTTTATTAACAAATTAAACATTATTTTAAATATTTTTAACAACTTTAAATACATTATTATGTAAAATATGTCAATTATTACTCAGATATAGTGAACAATTACATTGTGTCTCTGCACACAAAAAAATAATGGGCATTTTAGTTAAAAATTGTTTTTATTAACAAATTAAAAATTATTTTAAATATTTTTAACAACTTTAAATACATTATTATGTAAAATATGTCAATTATTACTCAGATATAGTGAACAATAACATAGTGTGTCTGCACACAAAAAAATAATGGGTATTTTAGTTAAAAAATTGTTTTTATTAACAAATTAAACATTATTTTAAATATTTTTAACAACTTTAAATACATTATTATGTAAATATGTCAATTATTACTCAGATATAGTGAACAATTACATTGTATCTCTGCACAAAAAAAATTAATGGGCATTTTAGTTAAAAATAGTTTTTATTAACAAATTAAAAATTATTTTAAATATTTTTAACAACTTTAAATACATTATTATGTAAAATATGTCAATTATTACTCAGATATAGTGAACAATTACATTGTATCTCTGCACACAAACAAAATTAATGGGCATTTTAGTTAAAAAATAGTTTTTATTAACAAATTAAACAATATTCTAAATATTTTTAACAACTTTTTATACATTATTATGTAAATATATCAATTATTACTCAGATATAGTGAACAATAACATTGTGTCTCTGCACAAAACAAGTTTAATGGGCATTTTAGTTAAAAATTTGTTTTTTATTAACACATTCAACATTATTTCAAATATTTTTAACAACTGTAAATATATTCTTATATAAAATATGTCAATTATTACTCAGATATAGTGAAAAATAACATAGTTTGCCTGCACAAACAAGTTTATTGGGCATTTTAGTTAAAAATAATTATAATAAAACATCTCCATTAACTCAACATTTTTAAACAGCTTTGCATTCATTCATTCATTGATAAAATATGACAATTAAAAGATATGATAAGAATAAGATACAACATATTTACTATTTTACATTAAATATGAACTAAATGTATTGTTTAAAAAAATGCACTAGCTTGATGCTAATCCACATTGGAAATGCCACATGGGCGCTAGTGATTAGCATTAGCAGCTGCACTTTATCAGCTCTTATAAGAGCATGAAAGTCCTGCAAACACAACAAGAGACATTTGGTGGACTATTAACAATTGTTGTCTCTCCTCTGTGACCTGGAGGAGCAGTAAAAGACGCAAAAGAGCGGAGACGCACTGGCAACAGGTCGCCCACCCGCCAGCCTGCAGTGAGTGCCATCGCTCTTTTCTAAATGTTAATGTTTGTCAGAGCCATGTGAGGTGCAGCACTCTCACTGCACACACTCACTGCACACACTCACAGACCTTGATGCAGGAGAGAAGGAGAAGGGAAAGAAAAAGATGAAGAATGAGAAGAAAGAGAAGGAGAAGAAGGAGAAGAAGAGGAGGAGGGGAGGAAGAAGAATAAGGAGAAGAAGAGGAAAAGGAAAAGAAAGAAAAGAAAGGGAAGAAGAATAAGAAAAAGAAGAAGAAGGAGAAGAAGGCAAATAAGAGGAGGAAGGGAGGAAGAATAAGGAGAAGAAGAAGTAGAAGAAGAAGACAAAGGAGAAGAAGAGGAAAAAGGAAAAGAAGGAGAAGAAAGAGAAGAAGAAGAAGAAGAAGAAGGAGATGAAGGCAAAGAAGAGAAGGAGGGGAGGAAGAAGAAGAAGAAGTAGATGAAGAAAAAGAAGAAGAAGCAAAAGGAGAAGAAGAGGAAAAAGGAAAAGAAAGAGAAAAAAGAGAAGAAGAAGAAGAATACTGAGAAGAAGGAGAAGAAGGCGAAAAAGAGGAGGAGAGGAGGAAGAAGAAGAAGAAGTAGAAGAAGAAAAGGAAGAAAAAGAAGAAGAAAAAGGAGAGGAAAAGGAAAAGAAAGAAAAGAAGAATAAGAAGAAGAAGGAGAAGAAAGCAAAGAAGAGGAGGAGGGGAGACAAAAGAAGAAGAAGAAGAAGAAGAAGAGGGTAAAAAAAGAAGTGAAGAAGAAAAAGAAGAAGTAGAGGAAGAGGAGGAGGAGGAAGAAGAAAAGGGGAATGAGGATAAGAAGACGAAGAGGAAAGAAAGGAAAGAAGAAAAATAAGAAGAAGAGAAGAAAGAAAAGAAGATGATGAAGAGAAAAAGAAGATGAAGAAACAAAAGAGAAAGAAAAAAGTCAAGAAAAAGAAGAAAAAGAAAACAGGCTCTTCTTCTTCTTCTTCTCTTTTTCTTCTTTTTTTCTTTTAATATGTTCTTTGTCTTCTTCTTTTCTTTTCCTTATGTTTTTCTTCTTTGTTTGTTCTTATCTGCTTCTTCTTCTCCTCTTCGTCCTCCTCCTCTACTTCTTTGTCTTCTTCTCCTTCTCTTCTTATTATTTTTTCTTTTTCTTCTTTGTTTCTTCTTTTCTGTTTCTTTTTCTCCTCCTCCTCCACCTCCCCCTCTTTCTCCTCCTCCTCTACTTCTTCTTTTTCTTCTTCTTGAATGAATGAATGAACGAATGGTTTATTTTCAGCCATGCAACAAAACAAAATAATGAGATAAAATACAAAAGAAATATATATATATATATATATATATATATATATATATATATATATATATGTATATATATATATATATATATATATATAAATATATATATATATATATATATATATATATATATATACATATATATATACAATATACAATACAATAATATATATAATATAATTCAATTCAGTGGTTGCTGCGTAGATGCTATAGATTATCTATATATAATACATTTAAATTCACATATACTTACATATATACATACACACACATATATACAAACACATATATAGAAATTATATATTGACTACATATATATATATTTATATATATGTATATATATATATATATATATATATATATAAATATATATATATATATATATATATATATATATATATATATATACATATATATATATATGATCATGTAAGATGGCGGCGCCCGGACGGGCTGCGACACTGCGGTGCTCTTGCTAAAGATGGAACATTTGGCGGAAATGCCGGACAGTTCTGCAGACTTCATGGCTGGCTCGCATCGTGGTCACTCCGTGATCACGTACGACCGCCAGACACTTCTGGATATGGACATATCGGGCCGTTTTGGACTGATAGACGCGGGCGTGCTAAACATGCTAACTAGCATGGGGATACATCGGCGGCTACATCCAGCGGCCTGTGAAGCAGGGGAGTCTAGTAGCAGCGGGGGCCGTCTACGGAGCAGACGCCAGCGGTGTGATCGGAAACGCGGATGTCGAGCGGGGCTAAAAACAAAGCAGAAGGCTAATCCCCACAGAACACCACTTCCCTCCACCCTGAAGACGGATTTAAATAAAGGATGCGAGACTACTGGTCTGGGTAAGGAGTCAGTTAAATTAGAACAAGTTTTTTCTGCTTTGAGTGTTTCAGAGTTGGACATGTGTTTTACTGAGGTGGCTAACTATGATGCGTGCAGTTTATCAAAGCAACAAACAAACAATCGGAAAATACCCGTTACTGAGGTGGCTAACCATGATGCGTGCAGTTTATCAAAGCAACAATCAAACAATCGGAACATTCCTGTCCTATCAATTCCTAGATATGGTCGTAATTATACTGAATGCACCGGGCATAATAAACACAACATTATTAATATTGCTACTACGGATAATTTGATCAAAAATTCCCTAAAACAGCCCACTACCTATAATGTAGGTTTTTTAAACATAAGATCATTGTCTCCCAAAACGTTGTTAGTTAATGATATTATCAGAGACAACAATCTTAACGTCATCGGTCTCAGCGAAACCTGGCTTAAACCAAACGACTTTTTTGCGCTAAATGAGGCATGTCCTCCTAACTTTACACATGCGCATATTGCCCGTCCGCTTAAAAGGGGTGGGGGGGTCACACTAATATACAACGAAAACTTTAACCTTAGTCCTAACATAAATAATAAATATAAATCGTTTGAGGTGCTTACTATGAGGTCTGTCACACCGCTGCCTCTACACCTGGCTGTTATCTACCGCCCCCCAGGGCCCTGTTCGGACTTTATCAATGAATTCTCAGAGTTCGTTGCTGATCTAGTGACACACGCCGATAATATAATCATAATGGGGGACTTTAATATCCATATGAATACCCCATCGGACCCACCGTGCGTAGCGCTCCAGAGTATAATTGATAGCTGTGGTCTCACACAAATAATAAATGAACCCACGCATCGCAACGGTAATACGATAGACCTAGTGCTTGTCAGGGGTATCACCGCTTCCAAAGTTACGATACTCCCGTATACTAAAGTATTGTCCGATCATTACCTTATAAAATTCGAGGTTCAGACGCATGTTCGTCAAACTAATAATAATAATAACTGCTATAGCAGCCGCAACATTAATACGGCCACAACGACAACTCTTGCTGACCTACTGCCCTCGGTAATGGCACCATTCCCAAAGTATGTGGGCTCTATTGATAACCTCACTAACAACTTTAACGACGCCCTGCGCGAAACCATTGATAACATAGCACCGCTAAAGTTAAAAAAGGCTCCAAAAAAGCGCACCCCGTGGTTTACAGAAGAAACTAGAGCTCAGAATGATTATGCAGAAAGCTGGAACGCAAATGGCGCACGACTAAACTTGAGGTGCACCATCAAGCATTTAGTGATGGTTTAATAACTTATAAACGCATGCTTACCTTAGCTAAAGCTAATTATTACTCAAATCTCATCCACCGTAATAAAAACGATCCTAAATTTTTGTTTAGTACGGTAGCATCGCTAACCCAACAAGGGACTCCTTCCAGTAGCTCCACCCACTCAGCTGATGACTTTATGCAATTCTTTAGTAAGAAAATTGAAGTCATTAGAAAGGAGATTAAAGACAATGCGTCCCAGCTACAACGGGGTTCTATTAACACTGACACGATTGTATATACGGCGGATACTGCCCTCCAAAATAGTTTCTCTCGTTTTGAGGAAATAACATTAGAGGAATTGTTACAACGTGTAAATGGAATAAAACAAACAACATGTTTACTTGACCCTCTTCCTGGGAAACTGATCAAGGAGCTCTTTGTATTATTAGGTCCATCAGTGCTAAATATTATAAACTTATCACTTTCCTCGGGCACTGTTCCCCTAGCATTCAAAAAAGCGGTTATTCATCCTCTTCTTAAAAGACCTAACCTCGATCCTGACCTCATGGTAAACTACCGACCGGTGTCTCACCTTCCCTTTATTTCAAAAATCCTCGAAAAAATTGTTGCGGAGCAGTTAAATGAACACTTAGCGTCTAACAATCTATGTGAAACCTTTCAATCCGGTTTCAGGGCAAATCACTCGACGGAGACAGCCCTCGCAAAAATGACTAATGATCTATTGCTAACGATGGATTCTGATGCGTCATCTATGTTGCTGCTCCTCGATCTTAGCGCTGCTTTCGATACCGTCGATCATAATATTTTATTAGAACGTATCAAAACACGAATTGGTATGTCAGACTTAGCCCTGTCTTGGTTTAACTCTTATCTTACTGATAGGATGCAGTGTGTCTCCCATAACAATGTGACCTCGGACTACGTTAAGGTAACGTGTGGAGTTCCCCAGGGTTCGGTCCTTGGCCCTGCACTCTTCAGCATCTACATGCTGCCGCTAGGTGACATCATACGCAAATACGGTGTTAGCTTTCACTGTTATGCTGATGACACCCAACTCTACATGCCCCTAAAGCTGACCAACACGCCGGATTGTAGTCAGCTGGAGGCGTGTCTTAATGAAATTAAACAATGGATGTCCGCTAACTTTTTGCAACTCAACGCCAAAAAAACGGAAATGCTGATTATCGGTCCTGCTAGACACCGAACTCTATTTAATAATACAACTCTAACATTTGACAACCAAACAATTAAACAAGGTGACACGGTAAAGAATCTGGGTATTATCTTCCACCCAACTCTCTCCTTTGAGGCACACATTAAAAGCGTTACTAAAACGGCCTTCTTTCATCTCCGTAATATCGCTAAAATTCGCTCCATTCTGTCCACTAAAGACGCTGAGATCATTATCCATGCGTTTGTTACGTCTCGCCTCGACTACTGTAACGTATTATTTTCGGGTCTCCCCATGTCTAGCATTAAAAGATTACAGTTGGTACAAAATGCGGCTGCTAGACTTTTGACAAGAACAAGAAAGTTTGATCACATTACGCCTGTACTGGCTCACCTGCACTGGCTTCCTGTGCACTTAAGATGTGACTTTAAGGTTTTACTACTTACGTATAAAATACTACACGGTCTAGCTCCATCCTATCTTGCCGATTGTATTGTACCATATGTCCCGGCAAGAAATCTGCGTTCAAAGGACTCCGGCTTGTTAGTGATTCCCAAAGCCAAAAAAAAGTCTGCGGGCTATAGAGCGTTTTCATTTCGGGCTCCAGTACTCTGGAATGCCCTCCCGATAACAGTTCGAGATACCACCTCAGTAGAAGCATTTAAGTCTCACCTTAAAACTCATTTGTATACTCTAGCCTTTAAATAGACTCCCTTTTTAGACCAGTTGATCTGCTGTTTCTTTTCTTTTTCTTCTATGTCCCACTCTCCCCTGTGGAGGGGGTCCGGTCCGATCCGGTGGCCATGTACTGCTCGCCTGTGTATCGGCTGGGGATATCTCTGCGCTGCTGATCCGCCTCCGCTTGGGATGGTTTCCTGGTGGCTCCGCTGTGAACGGGACTCTCGCTGCTGAGTTGGACCCGCTTTGGACTGGACTCTTGCGACTGTGTTGGATCCATTGTGGATTGAACTTTCACAGTATCATGTTAGACCCGCTCGACATCCATTGCTTTCCTCCTCTCTAAGGTTCTCATAATCATTATTGTCACAGACGTCCCACTGGATCATTATTGTCACCGATGTCCCACTGGGTGTGAGTTTTCCTTGCCCTTATGTGGGCCTACCGAGGATGTCGTGGTGGTTTGTGCAGCCCTTTGAGACACTAGTGATTTAGGGCTATATAAGTAAACATTGATTGATTGATTGATATATATATATATATATATACAATACATACATATACACACATAATCACATACATACACAGACATACAAACATGCATATACCCAAAATACACACATATCCATCTTGTTCTTCTTCTACTTCTTTTGTTTGTGTTTATTCTTCTTATTTTTTTTCCTCTTCATCTTCTTCTTCTTTTCTCCTCTTTCTTCTCCTTCTTCTGTCTTTTTCTTCTTGTCTTGTCTTTCTTTTTCTTCTTCTTCTTTTCTTCTTTGTTGCTTCTTCTTCACCTCTTCTTTTTTTCTCTTCTCTTCATTTTTTCCTCTTTTTCTCTTCTTCTTCATCAAATTTTTCTTTTCTTCTTTTTTCTGTCTTCTTCATCTTGTTCTCTTCTTCGTCTTCTTTTCTTCCTTTCTTCTTCTTCTTTTCTCCTTCATCTTTGTCTTCTCTTTATTTTCTTCTTTTATTTTCTTCTTCTCTTCTTCTTCATCTTCTTCTATTTCTTCTTCTTCTTCTCCTGTTCTTGTTCTCTTCTTCTTATTCTTCTTATTATTATTATTATTTTCTCCGTCTTCTTTTTCTTCTTCTATGTCTTCTTCATCTTTTTCTTTTCTTTTTTTATTTTTCCCTTCTTCTTTTTCTTCTTCTTCTCTGTCTTCTTCATCTTTTTCTTTTCTTCTTTTTGTACATCTTCTTGTTTTTCTTTTCTTCTTTCATCTTCTTCCTCTTCTCTTTTTCTTATTTTTCTTTTCTCTTTCTTCCTCTTCTTCTTATCTTCATTTACTTTGTCTTTCTCTTCTTTTCTTCTTCTCTTTCTTTTTCTTCTTCTTCTTTTTCGTTTTCTTCTTCATCTTCTTTTTTGTTTTCTTCTTCTTCTTCTTCTTCTTTTTCTTCTTCTTCTTCTTCTTCTTCCTCTTCTTCTTCTTCTTCTTCTTCTTCTTCTGCCAGCACTCTTGTAGAAGTGCAAAGGTGAGTGTGAAAGTGAAAGTTGCAGGTGTGCGCCAGGGTCCAAGTCTTACCTGGGCGTGCCTGAGTGAGATGAGGGTGAGGGACAACATCCGAGCACACCAACATCCTCCAACATCTGCGGCGACAGCTCTGACCTCAGCGTGCGTGTGTGCGCTGCTAGAAGCTTCCCAGCTGCAGGCGGGAGGAGCTTATGACGGGAACTCAGTTGACAGTTGGCGTTTCAGCACCAGCAGAGGAGACTTCCTGCCTGCGACACATGGAAGTCATCTTCCTTCTCATGGAAGTCATCTTCCTTCACCAGGAAGTCATCTTCCTTCTCATGGAAGTCATCTTCCTTCACATGGAAGTCATCTTCCTTCACCAGGAAGTCATCTTCCTTCACATGGAAGTCATCTTCATTCTCATGGAAGTCATCTTCCTTCACCAGGAAGTCATCTTCCTTCTCATGGAAGTCATCTTCCTTCTCATGGAAGTCATCTTCCTTCACTAGGAAGTCATCTTCCTTCTCATGGAAGTCATCTTCCTTCTCATGGAAGTCATCTTCCTTCTCATGGAAGTCATCTTCCTTCTCATGGAAGTCATCTTCCTTCACTAGGAAGTCATCTTCCTTCTCATGGAAGTCATCTTCCTTCTCATGGAAGTCATTTTCCTTCTCATGGAAGTCATCTTCCTTCTCATGGAAGTCATCTTCCTTCACCAGGAAGTCATCTTCCTTCTCATGGAAGTCATCTTCCTTCTCATGGAAGTCATCTTCCTTCACCAGGAAGTCATCTTCCTTCTCAATGAAGTCATCTTCCTTCTCATGGAAGTCATCTTCCTTCACTAGGAAGTCACCTTCATTCTCATGGAAGTAATCTTCCTTCACTAGGAAGTCATCTTCCTTCACATGGAAGTCATCTTCCTTCTCATGGAAGTCATCTTCCTTCTCATGGAAGTCATCTTCCTTCTCATGGAAGTCATCTTCCTTGACTAGGAAGTCATCTTCCTTCACATGGAAGTCATCTTCCTTCTCATGGAAGTCATCTTCCTTCACATGGAAGTCATCTTCCTTCTCATGGAAGTCATCTTCCTTCACCAGGAAGTCATCTTTCTTCACTAGGAAGTCATCTACCTTCACTAGGAAGTCATCTTCCTTCACATGGAAGTCATCTTCCTTCTCATGGAAGTCATCTTCCTTCACTAGAAAGTCATCTTCCTTCACATGGAAGTCATCTTCCTTCACCAGAAAGTCTTCTTCCTTCACATGGAAGTCATCTTCCTTCTCATGGAAGTCATCTTCCTTCGCACGGAAGTCATCTTCCTTCTCATGGAAGTCATCTCCCTTCTCATGGAAGTCATCTTCCTTCTCATGGAAGTCATCTGCCTTCTCATGGAAGTCATCTTCCTTCTCATGGAAGTCATCTTCCTTCACTAGGAAGTCATCTTCCTTCACATGGAAGTCATCTTCCTTCCCATGGAAGTCATCTTCCTTCTCATGGAAGTCATCTTCCTTCTCATGGAAGTCATCTTCCTTCTCATGGAAGTCATCTTCCTTCACTAGGAAGTCATCTTCCTTCTCAGGGAAGTCATCTTCCTTCACTAGGAAGTCATCCTCCTTCACATGGAAGTCATTTTCCTTCCCATGGAAGTCATCTTCCTTCTCATGGAAGTCATCTTCCTTCTCATGGAAGTCATCTTCCTTCTCATGGAAGTCATCTTCCTTCACCAGGAAGTCATCTTCCTTCACATGGAAGTCATCTTCCTTCTCATGGAAGTCATCTTCCTTCACTAGGAAGTCATCTTCCTTCTCATGGAAGTCATCTTCCTTCACATGGAAGTCATCTTCCTTCTCATGGAAGTCATCTTCCTTCTCATGGAAGTCAACTTCCTTCACTAGAAAGTCATCTTCCTTCTCATGGAAGTTATCTTCCTTCTAATGGAAGTCATCTTCCTTCTCATGGAAGTCATCTTCCTTCACTAGGAAGTCATCTTCCTTCACATGGAAGTCATCTTCCTTCTCATGGAAGTCATCTTCCTTCTCATGGAAGTCATCTTCCTTCACATGGAAGTCATCTTCCTTCTCATGGAAGTCATTTTCCTTCACTAGGAAGTCATCTTCCTTCTCATGGAAGTCATCTTCCTTCTCATGGAAGTCATCTTCCTTCACATGGAAGTCATCTTCCTTCTCATGGAAGTCATCTTCCTTCTCATGGAAGTCATCTTCCTTCTCATGGAAGTCATCTTCCTTCACATGGAAGTCATCTTACTTCTCATGGAAGTCATCTTCCTTCTCATGGAAGTCATCTTCCTTCACATGGAAGTCATCTTCCTTCTCATGGAAGTCATCTTCCTTCTCATGGAAGTCATCTTCCTTCTCGTGGAAGTCACCTTCCTTCACATGGAAGTCATCTTCCTTCTCATGGAAGTCATCTTCCTTCTCAAAGAAGTCATCTTCCTTCACTAGGAAGTCATCTTCCTTCACAAGGAAGTCATCTTCCTTCTCATGGAAGTCATCTTCCTTCACTAGAAAGTCATCTTCCTTCACATGGAAGTCATCTTCCTTCACCAGAAAGTCATCTTCCTTCACATGGAAGTCATCTTCCTTCTCATGGAAGTCATCTTCCTTCGCACGGAAGTCATCTTCCTTCTCATGGAAGTCATCTCCCTTCTCATGGAAGTCATCTTCCTTCTCATGGAAGTCATCTGCCTTCTCATGGAAGTCATCTTCCTTCTCATGGAAGTCATCTTCCTTCACTAGGAAGTCATCTTCCTTCACATGGAAGTCATCTTCCTTCCCATGGAAGTCATCTTCCTTCTCATGGAAGTCATCTTCCTTCTCATGGAAGTCATCTTCCTTCTCATGGAAGTCATCTTCCTTCACTAGGAAGTCATCTTCCTTCTCAGGGAAGTCATCTTCCCTCACTAGGAAGTCATCCTCCTTCACATGGAAGTCATTTTCCTTTCCATGGAAGTCATCTTCCTTCTCATGGAAGTCATCTTCCTTCTCATGGAAGTCATCTTCCTTCTCATGGAAGTCATCTTCCTTCTCATGGAAGTCATCTTCCTTCACATGGAAGTCATCTTCCTTCTCATGGAAGTCATCTTCCTTCTCATGGAAGTCAACTTCCTTCACTAGAAAGTCATCTTCCTTCTCATGGAAGTTATCTTCCTTCTCATGGAAGTCATCTTCCTTCTCATGGAAGTCATCTTCCTTCACTAGGAAGTCATCTTCCTTCACATGGAAGTCATCTTCCTTCTCATGGAAGTCATCTTCCTTCTCATGGAAGTCATCTTCCTTCACATGGAAGTCATCTTCCTTCTCATGGAAGTCATTTTCCTTCACTAGGAAGTCATCTTCCTTCTCATGGAAGTCATCTTCCTTCTCATGGAAGTCATCTTCCTTCACATGGAAGTCATCTTCCTTCTCATGGAAGTCATCTTCCTTCTCATGGAAGTCATCTTCCTTCTCATGGAAGTCATCTTCCTTCACATGGAAGTCATCTTACTTCTCATGGAAGTCATTTTCCTTCCCATGGAAGTCATCTTCCTTCTTATGGAAGTCATCTTCCTTCACATGGAAGTCATCTTCCTTCTCATGGAAGTCATCTTCCTTCTCATGGAAGTCATCTTCCTTCTCGTGGAAGTCACCTTCCTTCACATGGAAGTCATCTTCCTTCTCATGGAAGTCATCTTCCTTCTCAAAGAAGTCATCTTCCTTCACTAGGAAGTCATCTTCCTTCACATGGAAGTCATCTTCCTTCTCATGGAAGTCATCTTCCTTCTCATGGAAGTCATCTTCCTTCACTAGGAAGTCATCTTCCTTCTCATGGAAGTCATCTTCCTTCACCAGGAAGTCATCTTCCTTCTCATGGAAGTCATCTTCCTTCACTAGGAAGTCATCTTCCTTCACTAGGAAGTCATCTTCCTTCTCATGGAAGTCATCTTCCTTCTCATGGAAGTCATCTTCCTTCTGGACTTTTTGAACCACGCCTCCACTTTGCCAAAGAGCAGAAGTGAGCACAACATTCTTCCTTGCCATTGCATCTTGCCAATAAACAATCTTTGATGGGGACAACATCAACGTCTTCAATGACATTTTGCTAATAAACAATCTTTGATGGGGACAACATCACAACATTCTTCCTTGCCATGACATCTTGCTAATAAACAATCTTTGATGGGGACAACATCAACATCTTCAATGACATCTTGCAAATAAACAATCTTTGATGGGGATAACATCACAACATTTTTTCCTTGCAATGACATCTTGCTAATAAACAATCTTTGATGGGGACAACATTACAACATTCTTCCTTGCCATGACATCTTGCTAATAAACAATCTTTGATGCGGATAACATCACAACATTCTTCCTTGCAATGACATCTTGCTAATAAACAATCTTTGATGGTGACATTATCATAACATTTTTCTTTGCAATGACATCTCGCTAATAAACAATCTTTGATGGGGACAACATCACAACTTTCTTTCTTGCCATTGCATCTTGCAAATAAACAATCTTTGATGGGGACAACATCACAACATTCTTCATTGCCATGACATCTTGCTAATAAACAATCTTTGATGGGGACAACATCACAACTTTCTTTCTTGCCATTGCATCTTGCTAATAAACAATCTTTGATGGGGACAACATCACAACATTCTTCTTTGTCATGACCTATTGCTAATAAACAATCTTTGATGGGGACAACATCACAACTTTCTTTCTTGCCATTGCATCTTGCTAATAAACAATCTTTGATGGGGACAACATCACAACATTCTTCTTTGTCATGACCTATTGCTAATAAACAATCTTTGATGGGGACAACATCACAACTTTCTTTCTTGCCATTGCATCTTGCTAATAAACAATCTTTGATGGGGACAACATCACAACATTCTTCCTTGCAATGACATCTTGCTAATAAACAATCTTTGATGGTAACATTATCACAACATTTTTCTTTGCAATGACATCTTGCTAATAAACAATATTTGATGGGGACAACATCACAACTTTCTTTCTTGCCATTGCATCTTGCTAATAAACAATCTTTGATGGGGACAACATCACAACATTCTTCATTGCCATGACATCTTGCTAATAAACAATCTTTGATGGGGACAACATCACAACTTTCTTTCTTGCCATCGCATCTTGCTAATAAACAATCTTTGATGGGGACAACATCACAACATTCTTCTTTGTCATGACCTATTGCTAATAAACAATCTTTGATGGGGACAACATCACAACTTTCTTTCTTGCCATTGCATCTTGCTAATAAACAATTTTTGATGGGGACAACATCACAACATTCTTCTTTGCCATGACCTATTGCTAATAAACAATCTTTGATGGTGACAACGTCACAACATTTTTCATTGCCATGACATCTTGCTAATAAACAATCTTTGATGGGGACAACATCACAACATTTTTTCCTTGCAATGACATCTTGCTAATAAACAATCTTTGATGGGGACAACATCACAAGATTCTTCCTTGCCATGACAACTTGCCAATAAACAATCTTTGATGTGAACAACATCACAACATTCTTCCTTGCCATTAAATCTTTGCAAATAAACAATCTTTGATGGTGACAACATCACAACATTCTTCCTTGTCATGACATCTTGCTAATAAACAATCTTTGATGTTGACAACATCACAACTTTCTTCTTTACCTTGACATCTTGCTAATAAACAATCTTTGATGGGGATAACATCACTACATTTTTTCCTTCTAATGACATTTTGCTTATACATATATATATATATATATATATATATATATATATATATATGAGATACTTGGCTTTCATATATAAATAAAATAAATAGTAGAATTTCAGACGACACCTATGAAATACACAGTAATAAAAACACAGTTGTTCTACTAACTGTACTGTGCTCACTGGTTACAAAAAAAAAAAACAACACTTACCTTTCACTATTTGAGTAACTTTTGTTCTGCCATTTGCGTATTGTCGAGCAATCTCCGAATCTGAGAACATATCCTTCACGGATTTGTTGTAGACATCCGCAAATGAGAAGGGGATGTTGCTTCCAGCTATCAGCATAGCCATCTTTGTCTCAGCATAAGTTACACCATCGGGTCTCCATTTTGCCAGGTGGCCCATAATCCTGGCTTGTGAATGATGCTGCGCTGCGGACGCTTTGTGCTTCGCTGACCGTTCATGACTGAGTATATCCGTTCACCGTGTTCAATGGAGAAGTCTGTTCTACAAAATTTACAGACAACATACCCCTTCCCCTTCCAACTCTCCTGGATAAACTGACATTCTTGTTTCCATTCGTTCTGGAACTTGCAAGCGTATTTCTTCATTTTGCTGGTCGACGGTGTAATATGTTGTGTTGGAGTCAATAACCAGGCGACGTGATGAAGTTACGTCTCTTTACTGTGGCTTCAGAACAGACTCCCTAATGCATATTCCTTGACTGCACTTAAATGTAGAATATATTCATATTATTATATATTATATATATAATATATTATATATATATATTTTATATTATCTATCATTATCGTTGTTTATTGTGAGCGAACTGTGGTGCTGAATATCCCCCAGGGATCAATAAAGTACATTCTATTCTATTCTATGTACAGTAGATGGTAGTATAATCCTGTTTAAGAGGGTCACAACTTTGCTGAGTCAGGTTCTCATGGACCTGGAGGGGGCGTGGCCTCCAGCTCCGTCTGAATTTCAGGAGATTTTCGGGAGAAAATTTGTCCCTGGAGGTTTTCAGGAGAGGCGCTGAATTTCGGGAGTCTCCCCGAAAATCCGGGAGGGTTGGCTCGTATGTGTTTGCATGTACATTTTTTACAATCATGTTGTTTACATCAACATTTTTTACAATTATGTTGTTTAAATTACAATCAAGTTGTTTACATCAACATTTATTACAATCATGTTGTTTACATTACATTCAAGTTGTTTACATCAACATTTATTACAATCATGTTGTTTACATTACAATCATGTTGTTTACATTGCAATCATGTTGTTTCCATAACAAGCATGTTGTTTGCATCAATATTGTTTACATTACAATCATGTTGTTTACATCAACATTGTTTACATTACAATCATGTTGTTTACATTACAATCATGTTGTTTACATTACAATCATATTACTTACATTACAATCATGTTGTTTACATCAACATTTATTACAATCATGTTGTTTACATTACATTCATGTTGTTTACATCAACATGTTTTAAAATCATGTTGTTTACATGATAATCATGTTGTTTACATTGCAATCATGTTGTTTCCATAACAAGCATGTTGTTTGCATCAATGTTGTTTACATTCCAATCATGTTGTTTACATCAACATTGTTTACATTACAATCATGTTGTTTACATTATAATCATGTTGTTTACATCAACATTGTTAACATTACAATCATGTTGTTTACATTCCAATCATATTACTTACATTACAATCATGTTGTTTACATCAACATTGTTTGCATTAGAATCATGTTGTTTCCATAACAAGCATGTTGTTTGCATCAATGTTGTTTCCATAACAATCATGTTGTGTACATCAACATTGTTAACATTACAATCATGTTATTTAAATTACAATTATGTTGTTTACATCAACATTGGTTACATTACAATCATATTGTTTACATTACAATCATGTTGTTTACATTACACTCATGTTGTTTGCATTACAATCATGTTCTTTACATTACAATAATGTTGTTTACATCAACATTGTTTACATTACAATCATGTTGTTTACATTATAATCATGTTGTTTACATCAACATTGTTTACATTACAATCATGTTGTTTACATTCCAATCATATTACTTACATTACAATCATTTTGTTTACATCAACATTGTTTACATTACAATCATGTTGTTTACATCAACATTGTTTGCATTAGAATCATGTCGTTTCCATAACAGGCATGTTGTTTGCATCAATGTTGTTTCCATAACAATCATGTTGTTTACATCAACATTGTTTACATTAAAATCATGTTGTTTACATTATAATCATGTTGTTTACTTCAACATTGTTTACATTACAATCATGTTGTTTACATTCCAATCATATTACTTACATTACAATCATTTTGTTTACATCAACATTGTTTACATTACAATCATGTTGTTTACATCAACATTGTTTGCATTAGAATCATGTCGTTTCCATAACAGGCATGTTGTTTGCATCAATGTTGTTTCCATAACAATCATGTTGTTTACATCAACATTGTTTACATTAAAATCATGTTGTTTACATTATAATCATGTTGTTTACTTCAACATTGTTTACATTACAATCATGTTGTTTACATTCCAATCATATTACTTACATTACAATCATTTTGTTTACATCAACATTGTTTACATTACAATCATGTTGTTTACATCAACATTGTTTGCATTAGAATCATGTTGTTTCCATAACAAGCATGTTGTTTGCATCAATGTTGTTTCCATAACAATCATGTTGTTTACATCAACATTGTTTACATTACAATCATGTTATTTAAATTACAATTATGTTGTTTACATCAACATTGTTTACATTACAATCATATTGTTTACATTACAATCATGTTGTTTACATCAACATTGTTTACATTACAATCATGTTGTTTACATCAACATTGTTTGCATTAGAATCATGTCGTTTACATTACACTCATGTTGTTTGCATCAATGTTGTTTCCATAACAATCATGTTGTTTACATCAACATTGTTTACATTAAAATCATGTTGTTTACATTATAATCATGTTGTTTACTTCAACATTGTTTACATTACAATCATGTTGTTTACATTCCAATCATATTACTTACATTACAATCATTTTGTTTACATCAACATTGTTTACATTACAATCATGTTGTTTACATCAACATTGTTTGCATTAGAATCATGTTGTTTCCATAACAAGCATGTTGTTTGCATCAATGTTGTTTCCATAACAATCATGTTGTTTACATCAACATTGTTTACATTACAATCATGTTATTTAAATTACAATTATGTTGTTTACATCAACATTGTTTACATTACAATCATATTGTTTACATTACAATCATGTTGTTTGCATTACAATCATGTTGTTTACATTACAATAATGTTGTTTACATCAACATTGTTTACATTACAATCATGTTGTTTACATTATAAATAAATGGGTTGTACTTGTATAGCGCTTTTCTACCTTCAAGGTACTCAAAGCGCTTTGACACTACTTCCACATTTACCCATTCACACACACATTCACACACTGATGGAGGGAGCTGCCATGCAAGGCGCCAACCAGCACCCATCAGGAGCAAGGGTGAAGTGTCTTGCTCAGGACACAACGGACGTGACGAGGTTGGTACTAGGTGGGATTTGAACCAGGGACCCTCGGGTTGCGCACGGCCACTCTCCCACTGCGCCACACCGTCATCATGTTGTTTCCATAACAAGCATGTTATTTGCATCAATGTTGTTTACATTACAATCATGTTGTTTACATCAACATTGTTTACATTACAATCACGTTGTTTACATTACAATCATCTTGTTTACATTACAATCATGTTGTTTACATCAACATGTTTTGCTATCATGATGTTTACATTACAATAATGTTGTTTACATTGCAATCATGTTGTTTACATAACAAGCATGTTGTTTGCATCAATGTTGTTTACATTTCAATCATGTTGTTTACATCGACATTGTTTACATTACAATCATGTTGTTTACATCAACATTGTTTACATTACAATCACGTTGTTTACATCAACATGTTTTGCTATCATGTTGTTTACATTACAATAATGTTGTTTACATTGCAATCATGTTGTTTACTTCAACATTGTTTACATCACAATCACGTTGTTTACATCAACATGTTTTGTTATCATGTTGTTTACATTACACTAATGTTGTTTACATTGCAATCATGTTGTTTACATAACAAGCAATGTTGTCTACATTACAATCATGTTGTTTACATCGACATTGTTTACTTTACAATCATGTTGTTTACATCAACATTGTTTACATTACAATCACGTTGTTTACATCAACATTTTTTGCTATCATGTTATTTACATTACAATAATGTTGTTTACATTGCAATCATGTTGTTTACATCAACATTGTTTACATTACAATCACGTTGTTTACATCTACATGTTTTGCTATCATGTTGTTTACATTACACTAATGTTGTTTACATTGCAATCATGTTGTTTACATAACAATCAATGTTGTTTACATTACAATCATGTTGTTTACATAACAATCAATGCTGTTTACATTACAATCATGTTGTTTACATCAACATTGTTTACATTACAATCATGTTGTTTACATCAACATGTTTTGCTATCATGTTGTTTACATTACAATAATGTTGTTTACATTGCAACCATGTTGTTTACATAACAAGCATGTTGTTTGCATCAATGTTGTTTACATTTCAATCATGTTGTTTACATCAACATTGTTTACATTACAATTATACTGTTAATATTACAATTATGTTGTTTACATTGCAACCATGTTGTTTACATAACAAGTATGTAGTTTGCATCAATTGTGTTTACATTTCAATCATGTTGTTTACATCAACATTGTTTACATTACAATTATGCTGTTTATATTACAATTATGTTCTTTACATTGCAACCATGTTGTTTACATAACAAGCACGTTTTTGCATCAATGTTGTTTACAATCCAATCATGTTGTTTACATTACAATCATGTTGTTTACATCAACGTTGTTTACATTACAAGCATGTTGTTTACGCCAACATTGTTTATATTGCAGAATCATGTTTTTTACATTACAATAATGTTTACATTGCAATCATGTTGTTTACATAACAAGCACCTTGTTTACATTGCAATAATAACAATCATGTTGTTTACATTAACATTGTTAACATTACAATCATGTTGTTTACATTACAATCATGCTGTTTGCATTACAATCATCTTGTTTACATTGCAATTATTTTTTTTACATAACAAACATGTTGTTTACATCAACATTGTTTACATTACAAGCATGTTGTTTACATCAATGTTGTTTACATTACAATCATGCTGTTTACATTATAATCATGCTGTTTACATTATAGTCATGTTTACGTTAATGTTTTTTACATTACAATCATGCTGGTTACATCAAATGTGTATACATTACATTCATGTTGTTTACATTGTAATTATCTTATTTATATTGCAACCATGTTATTTACATTATAGTCATGTTGTTTACATCAACATGGTTTACATTACAATCATGTTGTTTACATTGATTTTGAGTACATTTAGAAGAACTTTTCTGGATAATTTTGGCTTCACATGCCCTCAGCAAAATACATCCTCTATTAAAAATATTATCATCATTATTATTATTATTATTAATATTATTAAAAATAATAATAATGGTAATAATTTCATTATCATTATTATTATTTCTATTTTATCTGCTTCACATCCAGTGACTGTCAACAGGTTGTTACTAAACCATGTTCTTAGTAAAACATGGTAATAAAACATGTTAGTAAAACGTGTAGTAACAACATGTTTTACTAAAACATGTTAGTAAAACATGTTGTTACTATAACATGTTGTTAGTAAAAGTTGTTACTAAAACATGTCTTTACTATAACATGTTGTTAGTAAAACATGTTACTAAAACACGTTGTTGCTAAAACATGTTGTTACTAAAACATGTTGTTACTAAAACATGTTAGTAAAAACACGTTGTTAGTAAAAACATGATAATAAAACATGCTGTTACTAAAACATGTTGTTAATAAAACATGTTATGGAAACATGATAGTAAAACATGTTAGTAAAAACATGTTAGTAACAACATGTTAGTAAAAACATGCTGTTACTAAAACATGTTGTTACTAAAACATGTTAGTAAAACATGTTATGGAAACATGTTAGTAAAACAAGTTTTTAGTAACAACATGTTGTAACTAACAACATATTGTTATCAAAACATGTTGGTTAAACCTGTAGTAACAACATGTTTTACTAAAACATGTTAGTAAAACATGTTGTTACTATAACATGTTGTTAGTAAAAGTTGTTACTAAAACATGTCTTTACTATAACATGTCGTTAGTAAAAGTTGTTACTAAAACATGTTTTCACTAAAACATGTTGTTAGTAAAACATGTTACTAAAACACGTTGTTGCTAAAACATGTTGTTACTAAAACATGTTAGTAAAAACATGTTTTTAGTAAAAACATGTTAATAAAACATGCTGTTACTAAAACATGTTGTTACTAAAACATGTTAGTAAAAAATGTTAGTAAAAACATGCTGTTACTAAAACATGTTGTTACTAAAACATGTTAGTAAAACATGTTATGGAAACATGTTAGTAAAACAAGTTTTTAGTAACAACATGTTGTAACTAACAACATATTGTTATCAAAACATGTTGGTTAAACGTGTAGTAACAACATGTTTTACTAAAACATGTTAGTAAAACATGTTGTTACTATAACATGTTGTTAGTAAAAGTTGTTACTAAAACATGTCTTTACTATAACATGTTGTTAGTAAAAGTTGTTACTAAAACATGTTTTTACTAAAACATGTTGTTAGCAAAGCATGTTACTAAAACACGTTGTTGCTAAAACATGTTGTTACTAAAACATGTTGTTACTAAAACATGTTGTTACTAAAACATGTTAGTAAAAACACGTTGTTAGTAAAAACATGTTAATAAAACATGCTGTTACTAAAACATGTTGTTACTAAAACATGTTAGTAAAACATGTTATGGAAACATGTTAGTAAAACATGTTAGTAACATGTTAATAAAACATGCTGTTACTAAAACATGTTGTTACTAAAACATGTTATGGAAACATGTTAGTAAAACAAGTTTTTAGTAACAACATGTAACTAACAACATATTGTTATCAAAACATGTTGGTTAAACGTGTAGTAACAACATGTTTTACTAAACATGTTAGTAAAACATGTTGTTACTAAAACATGTTGTTTGTAAAACATGTTGTTTGTAAAACATGTTGTTATTAAAAGGTGTTACTAAAACATGTTTTTACTACAACATGTTGTTAGTAAAACATGTAACTAAAACACTTTGCTAAAACACGTTGTTACTAAAACATGTTGTTAGTAAAACATGTTATTAAAACATGTTAGTAAAAAGACGTTGTTAGTAAAAACATGATAATATAAACATGTTGTTACTAACAACATATTACTAAAACATGTTGGTAAAAGAGAAGTATAAAGTTAATATGTCAGCTGCACGTCACTCCAACTGTGGACTGGAAATGTTTTGTTCACTTCTCCCCACATTTGTCTTTGGAAAGCAAAAGTGGCAGAGAAACTTTGACTAATAAGTCTTGACATATTTCAACTTATTATAAATTAATATCATTTGTATTAATGAGCTTGGGAGACACAGACTCGTCATATTTTATTCAACGCACATAATTATCCACCACACAATGGAAAAGCTTGCCTGACAATTGAGGGAAGTATTCTTCCAACAATTGTACCTAAATATCTATTATGTCATTCCAATAATCAACATATGCTTAAATAAATACCTTTCGTAAAACTAACCAAGTAACCTGCGGCAAGTCTGGGTGTTGTTGATAAATGGGTATCGTTGATAAATGGCTGTTTTAACTTACACTTACAGATGTAGCGACCAACTGCAGTTACTGACAGTGGTTTATGAAGTGTTCCTGAGCCCATGTGGTGATATCCTTTACACACTGACATCGCTTTTTGATGCAGTATCGCCTGACGGATATAAGGTAACGGGCATCACAATTTGGTTTTCCGCCTTGCCGCTTATGTGCAGTGATTACTACAGATTCTCTGAACCTTTTGATGATAATACAGAGCGTAGAAGGTGAAATCCCTAAATTCCTTGCAACAGCTGGTTGAGAAATGTTGTTCTTGAACAATTTGCTCAGTGAGCCTTGCCCCGTCATTGTTTGTGAAGGACAGTTTTTGTACCCAATCATGGCACCTACCTGTTCCCAATCAGCCCGTTCACCTGTGGGATGTTCCAAATAATTCTTTGATGAGCACTCTGCAACTTTCTCAGTCTTTTTTACCACTTGTGCCAGCTTTTTTGAAACAAGTTGCAGGCATCAAATTCCAAATGAGCAAATTTTTCCAAAAAGTAACAAAGTTTCCCAGTGTGAACATGAAGTATCTTGTCTTTGTCTGTTCAATTGAATAATGGACTGTCCTCAGCATAATGGACAGAGGCGGTGACCTTTGCTCCTGCAGGCAGCACTGGCCACATCCCCCTCCACAATGTTGTATTTGAGCTGATTAGAAGTGTACCTAATAAACAGACTACATGTTTGTGGAAGTTGCTTCCTAGAAGTTTCACTGTAGACACGACACGAAAGCCAAGCGTGCAGTTTTTAACAAGCTTTTCATGTACATAAGTTTTATCAAAAGCCATTCTCCCCCAGAACGGCTGTCAGCAGGTGCATGTTGTTACTAAAGCATGTTGTTAGTAAAACATGTTGTTACTAAAACATGTTGTTAGTAAAACATGTTGTTACTAAAACATATTGATACTAAAACATGTTGTTACTAAAAAATGTTGTTAGTAAAACATATTGTTAGTAAAACATGTTACTAAAACATGTTGTTGCTAAAATATGTTAGTAAAACATGTTGTTAGTAAAACATGTTACTAAAACATGTTGTTACTAAAACGTGTTTTTAGAAAAACGTGTTGCTAAAACATGTTCTTCCTAAAACATGTTCTTAGTCACAACATGTTGGTAAAACATGTTACTTTAAACATGTTGTTAGTAAAATGTGTTCCTAAAACATGTTGTTACTAAAATATGTTGTTACTAAAACATGTTTTTAGAAAAACGTGTTGCTAAAACATGTTCTTCCTAAAACATGTTCTTAGTCACAACATGTTGGTAAAACATGTTACTTTAAACATTTTGTTAGTAAAATGTGTTACTAAAACATGTTGTTACTAAAACATGTTGTTACTAAAATATGTTGTTAGTAAAACATGTTGTTACTAAAGCATGTTGTTACTAAAACATGTTGTTACTAAAACATGTTGTTAGTAAAACATGTTGTTAGTAAAACCATGTTGTTACTGAAACATGTTAGCAAAACATGTTAGTAAAACATGTTGTTACGGAAAAATTTTGTTTTTATAACATGTTACTAAAACATGTTAGTCACAACATGTTAGTAAAACATTTTGTTAGTAAAACGTGTTACTAAAACATTTTTTTAAACATGTTAGTAAAACGTGTCACATAAACATGTTACTAAAACATGTTAGTAAAATATGTTGTTACGGAAACATGTTGTTGGTATAATATGTTTTTACTAAAACATTTTGTTAGTATAACATGTTGTTACTAAAACATGTTACTGAAACATGTAAGTAAAACATGTTACTAAAACCTTTTCTAACTGTTAGTCACAACATGTTGCTAGTAAAACATGTTACTAAAACATTTTGTTAGTCAAACGTGTTACTAAAACATGTTGTTAGTAAAAACATATTGTTACGGAAACATTTGCTTACTAACAACATGTTACTAAAACATGAGACTAAAACATGTTGTTAATAACACGTGTTACTAAAACATGTTTTTACTAAAACATGAGACTTAAACATTGTTGTTGTTAGTAAAAACATGTTACGGAAACATTTGCTTACTAACAACATGTTGTTACTAAAACATGTTACTAAAACATGTTGTAAGTATAACATGTTTCTAAAACCTTTTCTAACTAACACTTGTTGTTAGTCACAACATGTTGCTAGTAAAACATGTTACTAAAACATTGTGTTAGTAAAACGTGTTACTAAAACATGTTGTTAGTAAAAATATATTGTTACTTAAACATTTGCTTACTAACAACATGTTACTAAAACATGTTGTTAGTAAAACATGTTACTAAAACCTTTTCTAACTATCACATGTTGTTAGTCACAACATGTCGCTAGTAAAACATGTTACTAAAACATTTTGTTAGTAAAACGTGTTACTAAAACGTGTTGTTAGTAAAAACATGTTACGGAAACATTTGCTTACTAACAACATGTTACTAAAACATGGTGGTAGTAAAACGTGTTACTAAATCATGTTTTTACTAAAACTTGTTGTTAGTCACAACATGTTGCTAGTAAAACATGACAGCAGAGGTGACCTTTGCTCCTGCAGGCAGTGTACTGGCTATATATATATTTTTTAATTTGATGTCATGAGAAGTGTACCTAATAAGTGAAGTGAAGTGAAGTATATTTATATAGCGCTTTTCTCTAGTGACTCAAAGCGCTTTACATAGTGAAACCCAATATCTAAGTTACATTTTTTAAACCAGTGTGGGTGGCACTGGGAGCAGGTGGGTAAAGTGTCTTGCCCAAGGACACAATGACATTGACTAGGATGGCGGAAGCGGGAATCGAACCTGCAACCCTCTAGTTGCTGGCACGGCCACTCTACCAACTGAGCTAAACCGCCCCACATAAACAGTCTACTGTGTATGTGTTTTGTATTTGATCTCATTAAAAATCTAATCACCTACCTGCTGTGTCTCGCCATGGACAGCGGCGGTGACCTTTGCTCCTGCAGGCGGTCTACTGAGTATGTTTTGTTTTATTTGATGTCATGATAAGTGTACCTAATCAAACGTTTACTGTATTTTGTATTTGATCTCAGTAGAAGTACAACCTGTGAAATCGAATCACCTGCCAGCTGTGTCTCGCCATGGACAGAGGCGGTGACCTTTGATCCTGCAGGCAGTCTACTGAGTATGTATTGTTTTATTTGATGTCATAATAAGTGTACCTAATCAAACGTTTACTGTATTTTGTATTTGATCTCAGCAGAAGTACAACCTGTGAAATCGAATCACCTGCCAGCCGTGTCTCGCCGTCAGCGGGCCTGCTGGTCCTCAGTCCTCAGCACAGAGGCGGTGTACCTAATAAACAGTCCCCTATGTATATTTTTTTGGACCGTGACCTCTCGATCAGTGTGCCTAATGAAAAGTCCCCCGGCGTCCACGTCCTTGTGAAGCAACAAGGAGTCGGATTGGCGATAGGTCGGCCTAAGCCTGTTAATCCGCGCCAGGACGTCAAAGCCCCAAAGTCCGCGGAAAGATGTGGAATATTTTTTGAGATTAAACAAAAGACAGCGAGACGGAGTTCATTTGCATCAGCCTTCTCTTTCCACGCCCGCTAAAGTGCTTAGCGTCCATTCAAAGATATCTTTTAAATAATACGCGGGTGAAACCAATTTAACGAGCGGCCGCCGCAGACGATGCGCGGGGAGATTGGCGGCGGGCGTAAGCCTCTTATCGGGGGAGGGGGGGGCTATAAAACACACATGGTTCTGTTCCCGCCGCTGAATTGCGGAGATATGGAAACACAATAAATGTGACATCTCAAAGCTGGGCTTACAGTACTTGTTAATTATCCAACATTTCCAAATGAAGTTTTCAGAAAAGGGAGAAAAAAAAGGGAGATAGCGGGCGAGGAGAGGACCACAGGTATCGCCAAGGATCATCGCAAAGGTCCTGCACGCCGGCGTCCTTCCGTTTAGCCGCTAATCAACTGGTATTCAGGTGCTCGTCCGCTTTAATGGACTTTGCGCAGACAATGTGGCGGAATGAGGACTTGAAGAGCCTTTAATAAGGGGGACGGCATCACGGGCGTTGCCGCGGCAACACCGCGTCACCTTCCTCCAGGTGGAGCAGCCGGGGACGCCTACTACCATCTCTGCGAGCCGGGCCGTCGCATTCGGACCCGGACGTCGCAGAGTTTTACTAACAACATGTTTTAGTAACAACATGTTATACTAACAATATGATTTAGTAACAACATGTTTCCGTAACATGTTGTTACTAAAACATGTTGTTACTAACAACATATTGTTAGTATAACATGTTGTTACAAAAACATGTTGTTACTAACAACATGTTTCCGTAACAACATGTTTTATTAATACGTTTTAGTAACAATATGTGGTTAGTAACAACATGTTTTAGTAACACATTTTAGTAACAATATGTTGTTAGTAACAAGTTGTTGCTACTAACAACATGTTTTAGTAACAACATGTTATACTGACAATATGATTTAGTAACAACATGTTTCCGGAACAACATGTTGTTACTAAAACATGCTGTTACTAAAACATGTTGTCACTATCAACATGTTTCCGTAACAACATGTTGTTACTAAAACATGCTGTTACTAAAACATGTTGTTACTATCAACATGTTTCCGTAACAACATGATTTACTAACAATATGTTTTAGTAACAACATGTTTACGTAACAACATGTTGTTACTAAAACGTTTTAGTAACAATATGTTTTAGTAACAAGATGTTTTAGTAACAACATGTTTTTACTAACAACATGTTTCATTAAAATGTTTTACTAGCATGTTTATTAACATATTTTACCAACAACATGTTACTAGCAACATGTTTTAAAAACACGTTTTACTAACAACATGTTTTAGTAAAAACATGTTTTATTAACAACATGTTATAGTAACAACATGTTTCCGTAACATGTTGTTACTAAAACATGTTGTTACTAAAACATGTTGTTACTAACAACATATTGTTACTAACAACATGTTTACGTAACAACATGTTACTAAAACATGTTGCTACTAACATGTTTCCGTAACAACATGTTTTACTAACACATTTTAGTAACAATATGTTGTTAGTAACAACTTGTTGCTACTAACAACATGTTTTAGTAACACATTTTAGTAACAATATGTTGTTAGTAACAACATGTTGCTACTAACAACATGTTCTAGTAACAACATGTTATACTAACAATATGATTTAGTAACAACATGTTTCCGTAACAACATGTTGTTGCTAAAACATGCTGTTACTAAAACATGTTGTTACTATGAACATGTTTCCGTAACAACATGTTTTACTAACAATATGCTTTAGTAACAACATGTTTCTGTAACAACATGTTGTTACTAAAACGTTTTAGTAACAATATGTTTTAGTAACAACATGTTTTAGTAACAACATGTTTTTACTAACATGTTTCATTAAAATGTTTTACTAACAACATGTTACTAGCAACATGTTTTGAAAACATGTTTTATTAACAAAATGTTATAGTGACATGTTTAAATAACAACATGTTGTGACAAACAACATGTTTTATTAACAAAATGTTTTAGTGACATGTTTAAATAACAACATGTTGTGACAAACAATATGTTTTAGTAACACTTTTTACAAACATGTTTGAGTAACACATTTTACTAACATTTTTTTAGTAATATGTTTTAGTAGCAACATGTTTTAGTAACATGTTTTACTAACAATATGTTTTAGTAAAAAAAAATTTAGTAACACGTTTTCCTACCAAATGTTTTAGTGACAAATATTAGTAACAACATGTTTTAGTCACACGTTTTACTAACAACATGTTTTAGTAACATGTTTTAGTAACATGTTTACTAACAAAATGTTTTAGTGACATGTTTTACTAAAAACATGTTTTGACAAACAACATGTTTCAGTAAGAACATGTTTTAGTAACACCTTTTACTAACATGTTTTAGTAACACCTTTTACAAACAAAATATTTAGTGACATGTTTTAGTAACAACATGTTTTAGTAACACGTTTCACTAACAAAATGTTTAGTGACATGTTTTACTAACATGTTTTGACAAACAACATGTTTCAGTAAGAACATGTTTTAGTAACACCTTTTACTAGCAACATGTTTTAGTAACACGTTTTACTAACAACATGTTTAGTAACATGTTTTAGTAACAACATGTTATACTAACAATATTATTTAGTAATAACATGTTTCCGTAACAACATGTTTTACTAACACGTTTTATTAACAATACGTTGTTAGTAACAACTTGTTTCTACTAACAACATGTTTTAATAACAACATGCTTTTATTAACAACATGTCTCATTAAAAAGTTTTACTAACATGTTTATTAACATATTTTACTAAAAACGTGTTACTAGCAACATGTTTTAAAAACACATTTTACTAACATGTTTTAGTAAAAACACATTTTACTAACAACTTGTATTAGTAAAAACACATTTTACTAACAAAATGTTTTAGTGACATATTTTACTAACAACATGTTGTGACAAACAATATGTTTTAGTAAGAACATGTTTTAGTAACACCTTTTACTAACATGTTTGAGTAACACATTTTACTAACAACATTTTTTAGTAATATGTTTTAGTGGCAACATGTTTTAGAAACATGTTTTACTAACAATCTGTTTTAGTAAAAAATGTTTTAGTAACACGTTTTACTACCAAAATGTTTTAGTGACATATTTTAGTAACAACATGTTTTAGTCGCACGTTTTACTTACATGTTTTAGTAACATGTTTTAGTAACATGTTTTAGTAACACGTTTTACTAACAAAATGTTTTAGTGACATGTTTTACTAACATGTTTTGACAAACAACATGTTTCAGTAAGAACATGTTTAGTAACACCTTTTACTAACAAAATATTTTTTGACATGCTTTAGTAACAACATGTTTTAATCACACGTTTTACTAACAACATGTTTTAGTAACACGTTTTACTAACACAATGTTTTAGTGACATGTTTTACTAACAACATGTTGTGACAAACAACATGTTTTAGTGAGAACATGTTTTAGTAACACCTTTTACTAAAAACATGTTTTAGTAACCCCTTTTACTAACAACATGTTTTAGTAACACGTTTTACTAACAACATGTTTTAGTAACGCGTTTTACTAACAATATGTTCTAGTAACATGTTTTAGTAACATGTTTTACAAACAAAATATTTATTGACATGTTTTAGTAACAACATGTTTTAGTCACATGTTTTACTAAAAACATGTTTTAGTAACATGTTTTAGTAACACATTTTACTAACAAAATGTTTTAGTGACATGTTTTACTAACAACATGTTGTGACAAACAACATGTTTTAGTGAGAACATGTTTTAGTAACACCTTTTACTAAAAACATGTTTTATTAACCCCTTTTACTAACAACATGTTTTAGTAACATGTTTTACTAACAACATGTTTTAGTAACACGTTTTACTAACAATATGCTCTAGTAACATATTTTAGTAACATGTTTTACTAACAAAATATTTATTGACATGTTTTAGTGACAACATGTTTTAGTAACACGTTTTACAAACAATATGCTCTAGTAACATGTTTTAGTAACATGTTTTACAAACAAAATATTTATTGACATGTTTTAGTAACATGTTTTAGTCACACGTTTTACTAAAAACATGTTTTAGTAACATGTTTTAGTAACACATTTTACTAACAAAATGTTTTAGTGACATGTTTTGCTAAAAACATGTTTTGACAAACAACATGTTTTAGTGAGAACATGTTTTAGTAACACTTTTTACTAAAAACATGTTTTAGTAACACGTTTTACTAACAACAAGTTTTAGTAACAACATGTTTTAGTAACAACATGTTTTAGTAACACCTTTTACTAAAAACATGTTTTGGTAAAACGTTTTACTAACAAAATGTTTTAGTGACACGTTTTACTGACAACATGTCGTAACAAACAACATGTTTTAGTAAGAACATGTTTTAGTAACACCTTTTACTAGCAACGTGTTTTAGTAACACATTTTACTAACAACATGTTTTAGTAACGATATGTTTTAGTAAAATGTTAACTTGTTTAGAAACATGGTCTTAAATATTATATTTTATCCTGCTTTCCACTTGTTATGTTTGTTTGTTTGTTTACAAATATTGTGAAAAATGGTAAATAAACAAATCCTTTTCAATTTATATTCAATTGAATGGACTGCAAAGACAATATATTTAACATTCCAACTGGAAAACTTTGTCATTTTTTTTGTGGCCAGTGCTGCCTGCAGGAGCAAAGGTCACCGCCTCTGTCCATTATGCTGAGGACAGTCCATTATTCAATTGAACAGACAAAGACAAGATACTTCATGTTCACACTGGGAAACTGTTACTTTTTGCAAATATTAGCTCATTCGGAATTTGAAGCCTGCGACAGGTTTAAAAAAAAACCTGGCACAAGTGGCAAAAAAGATTGAGAAAGTTGAGGAATGCTCATCAAACACTAATATGGAACATTCCACAGGTGTGCAGGCTAATTGGGAACAGGTGGGTGCCATGATTGGCTATAAAATCAGCTTCCGTGAATTGCTCACTCGTTCACAAACGAGGACGGGGTGAAGATTTTCCACTTTGTCAAAAAAACGCCCGAGCAAAATTGTTTAAGAACAACATTTTTCAACCAGCTATTGCAAGGAAATTTAACATCTAAGGTCTGTAATATCATCAAAAGGTTCAGAGAATCTGGAGAAATCAGAGCAATAAAGCCAAAAATGATAGTTTTTTTTAGTACCCTTTTGGTAGAAAAGTAGCAAAAAGCATCAAAATACCGCGACTAAAATATTTGTTTTGTCACGGCGCGCGCTCGGACCTTTCATCCTCGACCTATGCTTGGACACGGACCTCTGACACCTCGCCATTCTCCTTGACTATCTCCGCCTGCTCACGGACTCCTTGTTCCTTCTCCTCGTTCAACATTTGGTAAACCACTACAACTAATCCCACACATACCCACACTTTTAAAATAGTCACACTCCATTCTCTAGTTTATATTCATTATTTAGTATTACTATATATATTGTGCATATATGTATAATACAACATAGAGCAACCTCACCCCCTTGTTGTTCTGTGCCGTCACAACTCCTCTGAAAATCTTTTTGATTTTATTTTGTGCGCGGGGTGGATTTTCCGCGAGCAGTGCGCCCATGCACAGGCGCGCACCTTTGCCAGAGTCTACTCCGCCTTCCGCCCGAGTGCAGCTGGGGTAGGCTAATCCCACACATAGCCTCACATACCCACACTTTTGAAATAGTCGCACTCCATTCTCTAATTCATATTTAGTATTTAGTATTACTATATATATTTTGCATATATGTATAATACAACATAGAGCAACCTCACCCCCTTGTTGTTCTGTGCCGTCACAACTCCTCTGAAAATCTTTTTGATTTGATCTTGTGCGCGGGGTAGATTTTCCTTGAGCATTGCGCCCATGCACAGGCGCGCACCTTTGCCAGGGTCTACTCCGCCTTCTGCCCGAGTGCAGCTGGGGTAGGCTAATCCCACACATAGCCTCACATACCCACACTTTTAAAATAGTCACACTCCATTCTCTAGTTTATATTCAGTATTTAGTATTACTATATATATTGTGCATATATATATAATACAACATAGAGCAACCTCACCCCCTTGTTGTTTTGTGCCGTCACAACTCCTCTGAAAATCTTTTTGATTTGATTTTGTGCGCGGGGTAGATTTTCCGTGAGCAGTGCGCACACGCACAGGCACACACCTTTGCCAGAGTCTATTCCGCCTTCCGCCCGAGTGCAGCTGGGGTAGGCTAATCCCACACATAGCCTCACTTACCCACACTTTTTAAATAGTCGCACTCCATTCTCTAGTTTATATTCAGTATTGTGTATTGCTATATATATTGTGCATATATATATAATACAACATAGAGCAACCTCACCCCCTTGTTGTTTTGTGCCGTCACAACTCCTCTGAAAATCTTTTTGATTTGATTTTGTGCGCGGGGTAGATTTTCCTTGAGCAGTGCGCACATGCACAGGCGCACACCTTTGCCAGGGTCTACTCCGCCTTCCGCCCGAGTGCAGCTGGGGTAGGCTCCAGCCCCCTGTGATGAGAAGTCCAGACCGTGTGAGCTGGTCAGCTACATGGCGGTCCAGCAGACTCCCAGATGGCGCGGCCGTCCTTGGCTGGCCTTCCGGTGTCCGACGCCCCTTCTTGTGGCGTCCAAAAATAGCGAGTTGTTCATCAAGACACGCCCCCTTTCCACGGGACCGATTGAACCGGCTAATGGGCGACGCCCGTTCGGGGAAGTACTTTGTCTTGTTCGCGGCTCACAGCCTTTCTTGTGCACTCCTGTGCTGCACCCGTCCGAGCCCTCGCCCGCACTTTCCTAACAGGTGTCACATGACCTCAAAGCCTGCAAATGGACGGAGAGGAAAGTGAAAAAAAACAGCAGAAGTCTGCCAGGGAGAAGAACAGACGGCAACACAACGGGGGGTCCGTTTAGTCTTCGTGTGAAGAGACTGGCCTCTCCGGGGAGTTATTGTCATGTACAAGGTTAGCTTCTTTTTACGCTTGTCGTTCTCTGCACGATTCATATCTTTGACGATGTTGATTGTTCCTTGTTGTGCTTTTGGCCCGTTGACTTTTGATTTTTTTGATTTGAGGAGAAAGAGGAGGAGGAGGGGGAGGAGAAGGAGAAACAGAGAAGAAGAAACGAAGAAGAAAAAGAAAAATAACTAGAGGAGGAGAAGACGAAGAAGAAGTAGAGGAGGACGAGTAAGAGGAAGAGGAGGAGAAGAAGAAGCAGAGAAGAACAAACAAAGAAGAAAAAAAATAAGTTGTATATATATATAAAGAGAAGAATATGAAGACGAGAAAAAAGAAGAAGAAGAAACAGAAAGAAAGAAGAAAAAGATAAGAAGAAGAAAAAGAAAAAAGGCTCTCCTTCGTCTTCTCTTTTTCTTCTTTCTTTTTCGTTTTTTCTTCTTTTCATCTCTTCTTTGTCTCCTTCTACTTCTTCTCTCTTACTTTTTTTTCTTCTTTGTTTGTTCTGCTCTGCTTCTTCCTCTTCTCCTCTTCCTCTTACTCGTCCTCCTGTACTTCTTCTTCGTCTTCTTCTCCTCTTATTATTTTTCTTTTTCTTCTTCGTTTCTTCTTCTCTGTTTCTTCTTCTCCTCCCCCTCCTCTTTCTCATCGAATCAAAAAATCAAAAGTCAATATATATATATATATATATATATATATATATATATATATATATATATATACACAGAGAAGAAGATGAAGAAGAGAAAAAGAAGAAGAAGAAACAGAAAGAAAGAAGAAAAAGATAAGAAGAAGATGAAAAAGAAAAAAGGCTCTCCTTCGTCTTCTCTTTTTCTTCTTTCTTTTTCGTTTTTTCTTCTATTCTTCTCTTGTGTGAAGTGAAGTGAATTATATTTATATAGCGCTTTTCTCAAGTGACTCAAAGCGCTTTACATAGTGAAAGCCAATATCTAAGTTACATTTAAAGCAGTGTGGGTGGCACTGGGAGCAGGTGGGTAAAGTGTCTTGCTCAAAGACACAACGGCAGTGACTAGGGTGGCGGATGCGGGAATCGAACCTGCAACCCTCAAGTTGCTGGCACGGCCGCTCTACCAACCGAGCTAAACCGCCTCTCTTCTTTGTCTCCTTTTGCTTCTTCTCTTTTACTTATTTTTTTTCTTCTTTGTTTGTTCTTCTCTGCTTCTTCTTCTTCTCCTCTTCCTCTTACTCGTCCTCCTGTACTTCTTCTTCGTCTTATTCTCCTCTTATTATTTTTCTTTTTCTTCTTCGTTTCTTCTTCTCTGTTTCTTCTTCTCCTCCCCCTCCTCATTCTCATCGAATCAAAAAATCAAAAGTCAATATATATATATATATATATATATATATAAAGAGAAGAAGATGAAGAAGAGCAAAAGAAGAAGAAGAAACAGAAAGAAAGAAGAAAAAGATAAGAAGAAGAAGAAAAAGAAAAAAGGCTCTCCTTCGTCTTCTCTTTTTCTTCTTTCTTTTTCGTTTTTTCTTCTTTTCTTCTCTTCTTTGTCTCCTTCTACTTCTTCTCTCTTACTTGTTTTTTTTTCTTCTTTGTTTTTTCTGCTCTGCTTCTTCTTCTTCTCCTCTTCCTCTTACCCGTCCTCCTGTACTTCTTCTTCGTCTTCTTCTCCTCTTATTATTTTTATTTTTCTTCTTAGTTTCTTCTTCTCTGTTTCTTCTTCTCCTCCCCCTCCTCTTTCTCATCGAATCAAAAAATCAAAAGTCAATATATATATATATATATATATATAAAGAGAAGAAGTGAAGAAGAGAAAAAAGAAGAAGAAACAGAAAGAAAGAAGAAGAAGATAAGAAGAAGAAAAAGAAAAAAGGCTCTCCTTCGTCTTCTCTTTTCTTCTTTCTTTTTCGTTTTTTCTTCTTTTCTTCTCTTCTTTGTCTCCTTCTACTTCTTCTCTCTTACTTTTTTTTCTTCTTTGTTTGTTCTGCTCTGCTTCTTCTTCTTCTCCTCTTCCTCTTACTCGTCCTCCTGTACTTCTTCTTCGTCTTCTTCTCCTCTTATTATTTTTCTTTTTCTTCTTTGTTTCTTTTTCTCTGTTTCTTCTTCTCCTCCCCCTCCTCTTTCTCATCGAATCAAAAAATCAAAAGTCAATATATATATATATATATATATATATATATAAAGAGAAGAACATGAAGAAGAGAAAAAGAAGAAGAAGAAACAGAAAGAAAGAAGAAAAAGATAAGAAGAAGAAGAAAAAAGGCTCTCCTTCATCTTCTCTTTTTCTTCTTTCTTTTTCGTTTTTTCTTCTTTTCTTCTCTTGTGTGAAGTGAAGTGAATTATATTTATATAGCGCTTTTTCTCAAGTGACTCAAAACGCTTTACATAGTGAAACCCAATATCTAAGTTACATTCAAACCAGTGTGGGTGGTACAATGGCAGTGACTAGGATGACGGATGCGGGAATCGAACCTGCAACCCTCAAGTTGCTGGCACGGCCACTCTCTATGAGACTCTAGGGGAGACTAGAGGACTATAGGGGACTCTAGGGGGACTCTAGGGACTCTTGGGACACTAGGACACACTAGGGGACACTAGAAGACTCTAGGGGACACTTGGGGACACTAAGAGACACTAGGGTAACCTAGGGGACTCTATGACACTAGGGGACACTAGGGGACTCTAGGGGAGTATAGGGGACTCTAAGGGGACTATAGGGGACTCTTGGGATGCTAAGACACTCTAGGGGACACTTGGAGACACTAGGAGACACTAGGGGACTCTAGGGGACTCTAGGGTACACTAGGGTAACCTAGGGGACCCTATGAGACTCTAGGGGACACTAGGGGACTCTAGGGGAGTATAGGGGACTCTAAGGGGACTCTAGGGGACTCTTGGGACGCTAGGACACACTAGGAGACGCTAGAAGACTCTAGGGTACACTTTGGGACACTAGGAGACACTAGGGGACTCTAGGGTACACTAGGGTAACCTAGGGGACTCTATGAGACTCTAGGGGACACTAGGGGACTCTAAGGGAGTATAGGGGACTCTAAGGGAACTCTAGGGGACTCTTGGGACACTAGGACACACTAGGGGACACTAGAAGACTCTAAGGGACACTTGGGGACACTAGGAGACACTAGGGGACTCTAGGGTACACTAGGGTAACCTAGGGGACTCTAGGGGAGTATAAGGGGACTCTAAGGGGACTCTAGGGGACTCCTGGGACACTAGGACACACTAGGGGACACTATAAGACTCTAAGGGACACTTGGGGACACTAGGAGACACTAGGGTAACATAGGGGACTCTATGACACTCTAGGGGACACTAGAGGACTCTAGGGGAGTATAGGGGACTCTAAGGGGACTCTAGGGTACTCTTGGGAAGCTAAGACACACTAGGGGACGCTAGATGACTCTAGGGGACACTTGGGAACACTAGGAGACACCAGGGGACTCTAGGGGACTGTAGGGTACACTAAGGTAACCTAGGGGACTCTATGTGACTCTAGGGGACACTAGGGGACTCTAGGGGAGTATAGGGGACTCTAAGAGGACTCTAGGGGACTCTAGAAGAACACTTGGGGACACTAGGGGGATAGTAAGAGACACTAAAAAACTCTTGGAGACTTTAGGGGACTTTAGAGGACACTAGGAGACACTTGGGCAATCTAAAGTCTGAAGTGACATGGTTGCTAAGGTGCAGCATGCAGGAAGTGACATGGTTGCTAAGGTGCAGCATGCTGGAAGTGACATGGTTGCTAAGGTGCAGCATGCAGGAAGTGACATGGTTGCTAAGGTGCAGCATGCTGGAAGTGACATGGTTGCTAAGGTGCAGCATGCAGGAAGTGACATGGTCGCTAAGGTGCAGCATGCAGGAAGTGACATGGTTGCTAAGGTGCAGCATGCAGGAAGTGACATGGTTGCTAAGGTGCAGCATGCAGGAAGTGACATGGTTGCTAAGGTGCAGCATGCAGGAAGTGACATGGTTGCTAAGGTGCAGCATGCAGGAAGTGACATGGTTGCTAAGGTGCAGCATGCAGGAAATGACATGCTTGCTAAGGTGCAGCATGCAGGAAGTGACATGGTTGCTAAGGTGCAGCATGCAGGAAATGACATGCTTGCTAAGGTGCAGCATGCAGGAAGTGACATGGTTGCTAAGGTGCAGCATGCAGGAAGTGACATGCTTGCTAAGGTGCAGCATGCAGGAAGTGACATGCTTGCTAAGGTGCAGCATGCAGGAAGTGACATGCTTGCTAAGGTGCAGCATGCTGGAAGTGACATGGTTGCTAAGGTGCAGCATGCAGGAAGTGACATGCTTGCTAAGGTGCAGCATGCAGGAAGTGACATGGTTGCTAAGGTGCAGCATGCAGGAAGTGACATGGTTGCTAAGGTGCAGCATGCAGGAAGGGACATGGTCGCTAAGGTGCAGCATGCAGGAAGTGACATGGTCGCTAAGGTGCAGCATGCAGGAAGTGACATGGTTGCTAAGGTGCAGCATGCAGGAAGTGACATGGTCGCTAAGGTGCAGCATGCAGGAAGTGACATGGTTGCTAAGGTGCAGCATGCAGGAAGTGACATGGTCGCTAAGGTGCAGCATGCAGGAAGTGACATGGTTGCTAAGGTGCAGCATGCAGGAAGTGACATGGTCGCTAAGGTGCAGCACGCAGGAAGTGACCTGTTGCTAAGGTGCAGCATGCAGGAAGTGACATGGTTGCTAAGGTGCAGCATGCAGGATGTGACATGGTTGCTAAGGTGCAGCATGCAGGAAGTGACATGGTCGCCAAGGTGCAGCACGCAGGAAGTGACATGGTCGCTAAGGTGCAGCATGCAGGAAGTGACATGGTTGCTAAGGTGCAGCATGCAGGATGTGACATGGTTGCTAAGGTGCAGCATGCAGGAAGTGGCATGGTCGCTAAGGTGCAGCACGCAGGAAGTGACATGGTCGCTAAGGTGCAGCACGCAGGAAGTGACATGGTCGCTAAGGTGCAGCATGCAGGAAGTGACATGGTTGCTAAGGTGCAGCATGCAGGAAGTGACATGGTTGCTAAGGTGCAGCACGCAGGAAGTGACATGGTTGCTAAGGTGCAGCATGCAGGAAGTGACATGGTCGCTAAGGTGCAGCATGCAGGAAGTGACATGGTTGCTAAGGTGCAGCATGCAGGAAGTGACATGGTCGCTAAGGTGCAGCATGCAGGAAGTGACATGGTCGCTAAGGTGCAGCATGCAGGAAGTGACATGGTTGCTAAGGTGCAGCATGCAGGAAGTGACATGGTTGCTAAGGTGCAGCATGCAGGAAGTGACATGGTTGCTAAGGTGCAACATGTAGGAAGTGACATAGTCGCTAAGGTGCAGCACGCAGGAAGTGAAGCTCCATGATTGTTCCGTGTGGTCGATCACGTCTGCAGCCTCTCGTCATCTCCATGAAGGCTGGAGGCTTTCCTCCAATCAGCTAGCTCGTCTCACACGTGGCCACGCCCACTGGGCCAATAAAGGGAGGGATGAGGAGAAGAAGGAGAAGAAGAAGAAGAAGAAGAAGAAGAAGAAGAAGGAGAAGAAGAAGAGCTTCCATGAATATCTTCCTGCAGTGCGCCCCTCCCCCACTGGCCTTCCTTTGTATGCTCGGCCTTGGCGCTCCTCGCCGCCATGGTCTGCACGCCGACAGGCCCCGCCTTCCCTCACATGGCCGCTTTATTCATAACGCTTCACTTATTAATAAAACACTTATTAAAGCAACAATTATTAATACAATAATAATTATTATGACAATTATTAAATACAACATGTATTAATATAACAATTATTTAACTGACAATTATGTTTGTAACAAGTATTATGTAACAATTATTAATACAACAAATATTTGTGCAACTATTATTCATGTGCCAATTATGCATGGAACAATTATTAATGCAACAATTATTATTGTAACGCGTATTCATGTAACAATTAAGTACAAAACAATTATTAATGCAACAATTATTAATATAACAATTATTATTGTAACAATTATTCATGTAACAAAGATTTATGCAACAATTATTCATGTAACAATTAGTATTGTAACAGTTATGCACTTAACAATTATTAATGCGACAATTATAAATATAACAATTATTATTGTAACAATTATTCATGTAACAAAGATTTATGTAATAATTATTCATATAACAACTATTAATGTAACAAGTATGTATGTAACAATTATTCATATAACAATGATTACTGCAACAAGTATTTATGTAACAATTATTTGTCTAACAATTATTCATGTAACTATTCGTGTAACAGTTTTGAATGTGACAATTATATAAACATTATTCATGCAACAATTATTTATGCAACAATTATTCATGCAACTATTATTAATATAACAATTATTATTATAACAATTATTATTGTAACAATTATTCATGTAACAAAGATGCAACAAAGGTGCAACAAGTATTCACATAACAATTACTAATGCAACAATTATTTATGTAACAGTTATTAAAGTAACCATTATTATGTAACAATTATTGTAACAATTATTCATGTAACAATTATTCATGTAACAAAGATGTATGCAACAATTATTCATATAACAAGTATTAATGTAACAAGTATGTATGTAACAATTATTCATATAAGAATGGTTAATGCAACAAGTATTTATGTAACAATTATTTGTCTAACAATTATTCATGTAACTATTCGTGTAACAGTTATGAATGTGACAATTATATCAACATTATTTATGCAACAATTATTTATGTAACAATCATCCATGTAACAATTATTAAAGCAACAATCATTTATGCAACAATTATACATGCAACCATTATTAATATAAAAGTTATTATTATAACAAGTATTATGGTAACAATTATTCATGTAACAAAGATGCAACAAAGGTGCAACAAGTATTCACATATCAATTACTAATGCAACAATTATTTATGTAACAGTTATTAAAGTAACCATTTTTATGCAACAATTATTGTAACAATTATTCATGTAACAATTATTCATGTAACAATTATTCATGTAACAATTATTCATGTAACAAAGATTTATGTGACAATTATTCATATAACAACTATTAATGTAACAAGTATTTCTGTAACAATTATTCATGTAACAATGATTAATGCAACAAGTATTTATGTAACAATTATTTGTCTAACAATTATTCATGTAACTATTCATGTAACAGGTATGAATGTGACAATTATATAAAAAATATTCATGCTACAATTATTTATGTAACAATTATCCATGTAACAATTATTAAAGCAACAATTATTCATGAAACCATTATTAATATAACAATTATTATTATAACAATTATTCATGTAACAAAGATGCAACAATTATTTACGTAACAATTACTAATGCAACAATTATTTATGTAACAGTTATTAAAGCAACCATTTTCATGTAACATTTATTCATGTAATAATTATTCATGTAACACATATTTATGTAACAATTACTTATATAACATTTATTAATGAAACGACTATTTATGTAACAATCATTCATGTAACAATTATTCATGTAACTATTAATAAGATGATCATTATTACAACTATTATTAATATGATAATAATTATTGCAACAATTATTAATACAACAATTATTATTGTAAGAAGTATTCGTGTTACATTTATTCATGTAACAATGTATTATGTAACAAATATTCATGTAACAATTATTAATGCAACAGTTATTTATGGAACAATGATCCATGTAGTAATTATGACTGCAACAGTTATTAATGTAACAAGTATTAATGCAACAATTATTTATATAACAATTATCAGTATAACAATTATTTGTGTAACAATTATTCATGTAACAAGTATTCATGTAACAAATATTGATGCAAAACGTATTTTTGGAACAGCTTTTCATATAACAATTATTAATGCAACAATTGTTTATGCATCAATTATTCTTGTAATACATATTCATGTACCACTTTTTCCTGTAACGAATATTCATGTAACAATTATTCATGTAACATGTATTGATGTAATAATTATTAATGTAACAAATAGTATTGTAACAATAATTAACGTAACAATTATTAATATAACAAATATTAATGTAACAGTTACTCGTGCAACAATTATTCATTGAACAATTATTAATTTAACAATTATTAATATGAAAATTCTTCATGAAAAATACATTAATGTAACATATTCATGTAACACAATATTCCTTAATAATTGTTAATGTACCAATTAATAACATACCCATTATTAATATAACAGTTATTAATGCAACTGTTATTAATATGATA